>NC_065917.1:5325262-5625446 GCF_905147045.1 Nymphalis io | reverse complement strand
TACAAACCAGAAGTGAGAATGAATTTTTCTTTATAATACATATATAATTTTTTTTATTTTATGATTAAAAATAAACAAATAACAAACAAAACAGTTATTAATTACTTTAAATGCTAACAAAAACCATCTAAAACGACATATATTCCTTGACAACGTAATAGTATGATCGAATCACCCAAACTTCGCGCCAAAAGTAATATTCTTCTTCTATGCGATGCCAACTCCTACATAACATTCCCCCGAGAACCAACTTCAAATTCCCCTAAATATCGATTAAAAACCCCTAATTTTTTTGTTGTACACTCGTTTTGAAAGGTGATTTTGAATACATATTAAAAATACATTCATACAAGTATAAATTTGATGCGGGTGCATTTTACACATTTACATACATTAATTAATGACTTAATGATATAACAATGAAATTAAACGATTTTTATTTTTCATTCAGTGACCAGAAATCGAAGCCCGCGCCTCCTACATGTTGTACAAGCACGCTGAATAATAGCTCAACGGGAGCTTTTATTTCAATCTCAATATATCAGCCACGCTTGGAGTTTATATTTGGTTTAGTTTATTGCTTGAGTTCGAGGCTTATTAGAAATTGTATAGAGTAGTGCGCTTTTTTAAGGAAAAACAAAAAAAAAAACTTGAATAATAGACCCCCTAAAAATCCCCCTAAATAAATGTACCCCCTAAAACACCCCCTCGACGTCTTGAATCCTCCTAAATTTGGGGTAAAAACCCCCAAGTTGGCATCAATGCTTCTATGACAAGCAATGACACGGTTTTCTTTTTTTTTTTTAAATATATTCCGGCACAAGGAATTAATACATTCAGTCGAAGATTGCTAAGACTATGATATTCACTACGGATACGCGAGAATATGGTGCATTTGGAATAGTGTTGTATTATAAACAGAGATATAATAATCGCGAACTGTTTGTAGTTTATATAGCAGAGCTATTAGCAAATCCAATGGAATATGTAAATATAAGGTTTGATTTTTACGCCTTCTTATATTGGAATAGGGATTGAGTTGAGAATTAATTTAATGTTCTTGTACTGAATAAATGGTAATACCATCTCAGAAGAACCCACATAAAGCGCAGCTACCAAGTTTAAAAGTATGATTCGTATGTTGGTTCTATATTTGTCAATAATTTCATTCCTGGCGCAAAATATGCGCACATTTAACTGACGACCATTATCTCGTATGAATAATTGTCTATTGACGTCATCATACTGCTGCAACACCTGGGTTTTATATATATCATAAAAAATAATTTTATTCGTACGATGATTTTGTTTTGGACTTTTTTGTTTTTTTATTATTTTAATGGTGTCCGTAAATAAAAAAATATATTCAGGTTAATACTTTTTATGGGTAAATTTGTCATATTCGATTTAATCTTTACAAAAAAAAAATATTTATTATAAATTAAATTACGATGTAATTGTGATTTTGAACTTTGAACTTTTTAGATTTTTTTAAAAGCATTCGCAGTATATTCTTTTCAACTTTTTATCATAATTATTTCACAATTCTGGCTATTAAACTCTGGAACGATATTCCTTTAAATATTCGGGAGGCCAAATCATTACCTTATCACCAATAATTTCTTTTATTTTAGTATTTTTTGTATTGTTAATTTGTTTTTCTTTTTTCTTTCTTGTTATGTTTGAGGACTTATCGTTTTATTCGTTGTTGCTGTATATAGTATGTATTTATATCATATACTTGCAATTGATATATTATATGTGTATTTTATATTTACATTTATTTCTTGGTTTTGTTTTAATTAAATATTTATATTATTTTATTTATACCACCACCTACCCCATATCCTATCTGTAATTACTTACACTCGGTTGTCTGGAAGAGATCGCTATGTAGCGATAAGGTCGCCATAATTGTACATTTATTTAGGCAGTATATATGTTTTGTATTTTTCTCTTTGTGGTGTGTTGTACAATAAAGTATTAAGTAAAGTAAGGTAGTGGTATGTCGATTAAATATTATTTATTTTGATTGTTTATATTTGATTTGTTTCGATGTCGATTATGTGTATAAATATATATGTGTGTGTATAAATCCTTACTTATATTATAAACGCGACAGTGAGTTCTTTTGGTACGCTTTCACGCCTTAACAATTTAACCGCTTGAATATACTGTCACATATAATGAAAATGATATAGACATTACATCCCCTCCCTTACAAACGCGGGCTGTAATAAACTAGCAACACCTTTATCCATTCATCCATGTGTTGCCAGAGGCAAATAAATAAATTTAAAAAAAACACTCATTCAACCAAGATGTTGATTTGTTTAGCTAAGTCTACATATTTTAATGTTTATTATTAAACCAAAAATGTAATAAGATACGAATTCTAAACAATATTTAGTTCGTGCGATACTTGATATCGTTTTGACGTAATTAAGTAATGCTTATTGTAAAATTGCCAAATTATAAGTGTAGGTCCTAGATATATACTATATATATATATATATATATATATATATATATATATATATATATATATATATATATATGGCCTAGTGGTTAGAACGCGTGAATCTTAACCGATAATAATAATAATAATAATAATAGAAAAAGAATAAGAAGGAAAACATCGTGAAGAAACCTGCATGTATCTAATTTCATTGAAATTATGCCACATGTGTATTCTACCAATCCGCATTGGAGCAGCGTCGTGGAATAAGCTCCAAACCTTTTCCTCATAAGGGAGAGGAGGCCTTAGCCCAGCAGTGGGACATTAACAGGCTGTTACAGTATGTATAAGCGAAATACCACTCATCACGAGATCTCCTAAACTATCCGCCCGATTGATTTGAAATTTGTCACAATTACTGACGGAGACTCTCACTGAGAACGGATTTTACGCAAATCCTATCCGAAATAAAATTTTCCTCTTATCTAAACGGGATGTGCGAAGGTTAGCTAGTAAAATATATACGTTTTCCAAATGGTCCACAATGTCGCATATCATTGGCGATGTAAGACATATTAACCATTGGGAACCAAGATGTTAGGTCTTGTGGCTGTAGGTTTAATCACACTTCAAGCTAGAACACAACAATACTATATTACTAATGGCAGTAGTAGATAGTTAGTGACTACCTCGTTGGTCTAGTGGCTTGAGGTAAGGCCGCAGACCCGGAGATCCTGGGTTCAATTCCCAGGTCGGGCCAGCAAAAAGTTATTGGGTTTTTCTGTCAGAAAATTTCAAAGTAACAACCCGGAGTAACAGTCTGGAAGTTGGAAATATGTTCCCAAGTGTGTACTCCCGTGCCTCGGAAAGTACGTAAAGCCGTTGGTCCTTCGCCTGAACTCTTTCCGGTCGTGTCGGACTGCCGTCCCATCCTATCCAATCCCAGATTATGAGAGTTAGAAAATAGAGAGTGCACCTGTATTTGCGCACACTCTCGTGCACTATAATATCCCCTGCGCTGTTGGCTAATCTCTCTTGAGATTGGCCGCCGTGGCCGAAATCGGTCTGGGGGACATTATATCGCTGATGGTAGTATGTACTCTAAAGAGCCAGTAAAAGTCCTACCACCAAGTGATTTTGAAGCCTGTCTTTGAACCCGCAGTAATCGCTTATGGTTCACGTCTTCTAGCTACTGAGCACTCGCTGTGTAATATTTTAAATTACTTGCGTATTATTTTACATATCAAAGGCGCCATTTAACGAAATTGTAACATTATATGAGAGTATGGTATAAGTTACTAGAGTTTGTATTTTTTTTTCTTTATAAAATATGTAGGCAGACGAGCATATGGGTAACTTGATGGTAAGTGGTCACCAACGCCCATAGACATTGGCATTGTAAGAAATGTTAACCATCGCTTACATCGCCAGTGCGCCACCAACCTTGGGAACTAAGATGTTATGTCCCTTGTGCCTGTAATTTTCACTGGCTCACTCACCCTTCAAACCGGAACACAACAATACCAAGTACTGCGTGTACTTGAGTGGGTGGTACCTACTCCGACGAGCTTGCACAAAGCCCTACCACCAGATACATAAATAACTCAGCAAAGTCAATTCATTATTCCTCAAGGTTCGCTTTTACTAGATAATCGTCCCGGCTTCGCATTGGTAAGATAAGAAGAAAAAATTATTTTGTATAGGATTTGCGTAAAATCCGTTCTTAGTGAGCGTCTACTTCGGGGAAGGCGTAACTGTTTAGCGGTAGAAAACGTAATGAATAGTACCTACCCTGACAGGCTTGCACTAAGTAAAAATAATGCTAATATGCTTAAAGAATAACAATTAAGTTAAGGTTAAAACGCTTATGACTTGAACTTTGTGTCTCTAGGTACTAATTAAAGCTTAGAATTACAATGTAGGTTAAATATATATGGGTTAGCAGGAATTTCGTTTCAAGTTCCATAGTCATATTATTTAGGGATAAAAATTAAAATTATCCATAACGCTTTTAAGGATAAGCCCTTAAACCGATTTTGATAAAATTTTCAATGAAGAAAGCTCGATTGATTGTTTTTTTTTGCGTATAAAAACATTGATATAGCATGTATTTATACACGTACTATGTACGTGAGCTTGGCGGCCATTGAAGAGTGTTCGTAACAAAATGAATTCCACGCGGGTTTAGCTCGTTAAAATATTATTATAAATAAACAAAATTTTTATTTTAATAAGTCTATGAGCCGCTTGCCGAGATGGCCTAGTGGTTAGAACGCGTGAATCTTAACCGATGATCATGGGTTCAAACCCGGGTAAGCACCACTGAATTTTCATGTGCTTAATTTGTAATTATAATTCATCTCGTGCTTGACGGTGAAGGAAAACATCGTGAGGAAACCTGCATGTGTCTAATTTCATTGAAATTATGTCACATGTGTATTCTACCAACCCGCATTAGAGCAGCGTGGTGGAATAAGCTCTAAACCTTCTCCTCAAAAAGAGGAGAGGAGGCCTTTAGCCCAGCAGTGGGACATTCACAGGCTGTTACGGTTACGGGAGCCGCTTGCCTACTGCCGGGAATTTTCGGCTGACAAATCTTGCGATCTTCACCTCAAAAAGGGAGAGGAGGCCTCTGCCCAGCTGTGGGACATTCACAGGCTGTTGCTGTACTGTAAGTCTTGCGAGTTGCAGGATTCCATTAAATATAATATAATCCACACTAATATTATAAATGCGAAATTAGTTCTGTCTCACTTTCACGGCGAAACCACTGAACCGATTTTGATGAAATTTGTTATGAAGCAAGCTTGAAGCCTTAAAGGTTATAGAACATTTATACGTAACTCCTGACAGCGACGCTAGTGAACGGCTTTAACGATTTGGCTCAAATTTTATTTTTAGATAAAGGATTTTTTTTAATTTACATACATAAGAGTATTTTATTAAAAACCGATTGTCCCGATACAAGAAATTTAATTAATTAAGTGCCTGAAACGTTTTTCTCTTGACTGTTTACATAGTTAGCTATGTAACAACGAATCACAATACATAATCTTCATAGCCTATATTTGTCTTGAATCAACAACTTATCATAATATGAAAGTTCCATAGCAATCGGAACAGGGTTTATCGTGAATAAAGTACCTGAAGTCTACCTCTTTAATATGGCTATTTGTGAGTTAACGAATTAATTATTATTATTTTGTTGCTACCTAATAATTTCACACACACATTTGTGATTATAATTCATCTCGTGCTTGACGGTGAAGGAAAACATCGTGAGGAAACCTGCATGTGTCTAATTTCATTGAAATTATGCCACATGTGTATTCTACCAACCCGCATTGGAGCAGCGTGGTGGAATAAGCTCCAAACCTTCTCCTCAAAAGGGAGAGGAGGCCTTAGCCCAGCAGTGGGACATTAACAGGCTGTTACTGTAATAATTTCAATTTTCAATGAAGAAAGCTCGATTGATTGTTTTTTTTTTGCGTATAAAAACATTGATATAGCATGTATTTATACACGTACTGTGTACGTGAGCTTGGCGGCCATTGAAGAGTGTTCGTAACAAAATGAATTCCCTCCTTCTCCTCAAAAAGGGAGAGGAGGCCTTAGCCCAGCAGTGGGACATTTACAGGCTGTTACTAATAATTTCAATATTACATATGTATAATTTAAATATATGTACGTTAAAAATTAAAAGATATATTTGAATTATTTAAAGAAAACCACGGGCGAAAGCTAATAAAAATGTGCTTATTATATTTTATTTTATTATAGACTTTATTTTAAAAGACTTAAAGTATATTTTTGTTAATCATTGAACATGTTTCATTTCACTGATTTTTAATTACCACGCCAATGTTGGGTCCAGGGTTGGTGCTTCCAGCGTTATTTATATACTTACACTAGCAAAACATCCCGGCTTCGCACGGATAGAATAATGATCTACATAGAACCTTTATATACTAATATATATAACTCTATTTGTTTACGCAGCGCATCCCAGTAAAACTCTCAGTCGAGATGTTTGTTTGTTTGTTCAACATCAACAATCATCGTAATATTTCGGCCACTTCACACAAAACATTCATAAATTATTCACCTAAACTTTCCTCGTGAATATATATACAATCAGGTCTTTTGCTTACTTGTATGAAAATTGTTTTCGAGATTATAGCGTTCAGATAGATAAACAGACGTGTGTGGGATGCTGATTTATAATATTCAGTGACAAGATCATGAAATTCACGTTTGACGACGTGAAAGAATTTACGTTAATCGAAACGCAAATACTTATATTATATACTAAAAAAATCTCCGAAAAGCGCTACATCTTCTGGTATAAATTATATATATTGGTTTAGTACTTTTTGCAATTAGACTTGATAAAAAAAACGTCACATTATTTAGTAGTACAGATAAATACACTTTCCTCGATTAACGGATCTAAAGATAAAAAAATACAAAGCAAAAGGATAATTAAAAATAATATTTTAATTTGGCCACCCAAACAATCGACAATTTTTAAATAATATAATGCATTATGAGTGACGTCTTTGCCGCGTGATATTAAAAAAAGTGTTGGGATATTTTTGTATATTAAAGTTTTTGAACGATTTTTTGTTTTTTTTTTTTTTTTACAGATAGGCTTAAGACCTCTATACCTGGTTAATACTGATGCAATATAAGTTCCAAAGCGTCTGGTAATTGTATTTTTATTTATTAAACTATAAGCTTGACGTTAATATGTCTGTCTATCATTGCTTTTTATACATATAAAATAACATTATATATTAATCTTAAAAATTGTTAAGTTAACAAATTTATAAGATATTTTTATAACATACTCGTACAACATTTGTACCAATGTTGGCCAAGTACAATCCAACGCTATAAAAGCTCATTTTTGTACACTTGAAACTAATGCCTGAACCAGGATTTGTAATTTGATGTTTTTCTTATCGCATCGCCTTTAATGAATATAAACAATATTTCCTAAACAGTTTTAATGTCGACTCTGATATCGACGGACGTGTTGATTTTTTTCTTGTTGTAGTTAATACAATACTTACGTGAGTGTCAAAAGTTAAGTGGTATTTTATTTTGTGGCTGCATAAGACGGTACGTTTACGAATTTCATTAAAAAAAAACAATGTCAATTTAAAAATAAATTTAAATTTGACAGTGTAAATAATGAAAATACTTTGTGATAAAAAAAAAAAGTTAAATCGAATACAAAACACATCGGATAAAATTAGTATCGAGACGATAGAATTTTTCTTAAAATATTCCATACATTTCTTTCATTCACAAACATACATACATATAGACATAATTTAATATTTAAATTACATAACAATAATTACAAATTTAAACAATACTTACAATTATTTCTGTCGCCGGCGAATAATTTGTGAAATCTCAAGAAGTCAGGACGACCGCCGAAGAATTTGCCATTCTGGTTCAAGACTTCCCGAATCTTGTCTAAGCTATTTACAACCAGACACTGTGAAGAACCTAACTTTATACTAAATATGTCCCCATATATTCCAGATAATTCCGTAAACGATTGAAATGGGGACTCATTTTTTCCAAGTAAGTGCAAACTTCCAATTACAGGCAAAGGTATCGGGCCCGGGGCTAATTTCAGCTCAGCTACTTTATCATCTCCGTATTTCGTAACTTTTCTCCAAGTAACAGAACGTCGTATTACGAATTTATAAACAATTAGAACGCATACAGCGATAATGAGGAGTGCACTCATTTTTTTCTAAAAAGAAATATTTCGAGTGTCAACACCTGTCTTGACAGGAGATTTGGCGGGAAACAGCCCCGTTCGTTGGCCAGCACTGCGACAGCTGTCCGACATCGGCCATATTTATACCAATTCGTACAAACTGCTATAAGCAATTGGCACAAACTAATTTCGACTTTATGACAATGCGAATACGATTCATATATTGTGCTAAATTAAGCTTTGCGTATGCATACTATTTGATGTACCATATAGACATACAGTTGGCAGCACTGTATATTAAAAATTTTCAATTACAATAATTTTAAAATAAATATATTAATAATAAAAATAAATCACGAATACTTTTATATTTAAAAAATAATCGTTTACTAATTTATTTACAATAAAATAAAAACTTTTTCAGTATATTAAATTATCTTTGCCATATCTGTAATTTAAAAATATTTTTTAATATTATCATAAGTTAAAATATGTGCCGTCTACCTTTTAAGCAAAACTGCTGAACGTAATAAAAACAATGTTTTTGTGTTGAATAATTTGATACGACAATAAATGCTAATATTATACAAAGACATTTTTTTATTTATATAAGAGCCGGGCTCATGTTTCATATGTACTGATTTTGAAATACATTTCTGGGTTAGGGAGTTAATGCTAAGTGTATAAACATTCAAGTTAAAATGTTTGTCTGTCTATACGTTCGATTAAAAAAATATATTTTTATATAATATTAGATAAGCTGTTTATTAAGGAAAGCTATAGACTTTATTTATTAACATATTATAAAAAAAAACTTACCGCCGCCTCTGTCTGTCTAACGGCGATAAACTCAAAAATTAACTTACGGATTTTCATACGCTGCTCACCAATGAATGAAGTGATTCATTAGGAACGTTTAGGTGTATAATTCATTTTCAATTTTATGTGAATTGGCTGAAATATAACGATTATTCTTGAAGATGTTGGAAAAAGTCATGATAACTGGAAATTATACTGGGGTGCGTAAAGTAAGTCAAAGGATTTATAATATTATGTATAAAGAAATAATTATTTTCGATTTCGGCCACGGCGGCCAATCTCAAGAGAGATTAGCCAACTGCGCAGGAGATATTATAGTGCACAAGTGTGTGCGCAAACACAGGTGCATTTTCTATTCCCTAACTCATAATTCAATACCTCATAATTCGATGGGACGGCAATCCGACACGACCGGAAAGAGTTCAGGCGCAGGACCAACGGCTTTACGTGCTTTCCGAGGCACGGGAGTGTATACACTTCCAACTTCCAGACTCCGGGCTGCTACTGAGAATTTTCTGACAGAAAAACCCAATATTTTTTCATTGGCCCGACCTAGGAATTGAACCCAGGACCTCCGGGTCTGCATTATTCTATCCGTGCGAAGCAGGAACGGGTAGCTAGTGTAGGTAGATTCTAGCTGATTCACCCGGTTTCACTTGCGTTAAAGAGTAACTGCTATACCTTCGTGGGTAGCGTGCTACTATAAATATATAAGCTATTTATTGCAAATATATTTAATTGCGCTTTGTGCAAACCCGTCTGGTTAGGTATCACCCAATCATCAGATATTCTAACGCTTAACTTCGTCTGGGTAGAGGAGCTTGCACAAAGCTCTACCACCAGTGGATATAATAATATAAATTTTCATACGATAATTCTTTTTTGCTACGTGCTATGGGTTATAGTTTTTAAACATTAATTTGTGGTTTAACGGAGAACGCGACTACTAAAAAAAAAGTGATATCAAAATAACTGCTTGTTTTTAAGTTCATAATATGGCTATTTGTGAGTTACCAAAAACAAATCAGTATTTTTTTCTGCATGTCTGATTGTCGGTGGAAGCCTTTAAAACGGATTATTATAACAAGTATTCCAAGATAATGTTTAGTCTTATTTCATCAATTGACTCTATCAAAAGTTCATCTTTAAGTTTTACGTTTCTTTGCTGTCCACTATTCAAGGCGTTTTTATACAAATAAATAAAGTTGAAGTAACTGTCTGTGATATCAAAATAACTGGCTTTTCAAGTTAATATGACTATTTGCTAGTTATCACAACTAAAACAGTCATGTTTTTATTTATATTACACAACTGTATAATACAAATATGAATTATGTACGTTAAAATTAAGCCGAGATGGCCCAGTGGTAAGAACGCGTGAATCTTAACCGATGATCGTGGTTTGGAACCCTGGCAAGCACCACTGAGTTTTCATTTGCTTAATTTGTGATTATAATTCATCCCGTGCTTTACGGTGAAGGAAAACATCGTGAGGACACCTGCACGTGTCTAATTTCACTGAAATTCTGCCACATGTGTATTCCACCAACCCGCACTGGAGCAACGTGGCGGAATAAGATCCAAACCTTCTCCTCAAAAAAAGGGTGAGGAGGCCTTTAGCCCAGCAGTGGGACATTCACAGGCTGTTACGGAATATATTAAAAAAATGTTTTCTGCACCGCACGCGTGCGCTGAACAATTCACTATTTTCAATTTCATCTCATTGGAATGAATGGTGTAAGAACCAAACTAGTTGAGGAATTTACTAATACCCACCATATTATTATTATTTTCCATAATTTAATGTATCTACTAATATGATTAACGTGTATTTCTCATATTAAGTGAATTGTATTCTTTTTGAGAAATAAATGTCTTAAACCAGAAGACCGCACAGATAACAAATATTTAAACATTCATTTTTATTAAGAAGACTGGACGCTACTACCACGTACCATCAGATGGAGTATCATTTGCCTTCTCGGCAAATCTAAAAAAATGGACAAGGTTTCGCATAAGCCTAAGTTTTGGCGTAAACCCAGCTCGCGTTTTAAGGATAACGGGTAGGTTTTAAATATAAATAGCCTATATCGTTCCTTAGAGTTCAACCTTGCTTCATACCAAATTTTATCAAAATCGGTTCAGTAGTTTAGCCGTAAAAGTGTGACAAACAGACAGAGTTACTTTCGCCTTTATAATATTAGTATAGAAGTATAGATTTATGTAGCCTAGTGGTTCAAATATGAATCTAAAACAAAGAATACGGCTTCAAAACCGGCGTAGTCAATTTTTTATGTCAACTGGTGGTTGTAGTACTTTTGATATATCGTAGTTTGTGCAACATGTGTAATCGCCAACCCGCATTGGAGCAGTGTGGTGAATTAACCTCCAAACCCGTTCTCACGGTGTAGAACCTTTGCTTTAATTATAAGATACAATCTAAGTACCCACTCATCAGATATTCTACCACCAAACAGCATTACTTAGTATTGTTGCGTTCCGGTTAGGAGGTTGAGTAAACTAGTGTAACAAAAAAGTATAGTGTAAAAAAAAGTATAGTGTAAAAAAGTATAGTGTAAAAAAAGAAAATTACAGCAATCTCTTGAAAGACTTTAATATGGATAGTCTCTCTGTACGCAGACAATTGTTAGATCTCTCTTTCCTATTTAAGATAATTCGTAACGAGATCGACTGTACTTACTTACTTGAAAAGATATACTATCGTATTCCAAGGCGCAATGTTCGTAGTTTTCTGGGCACTTTTGATGTCAGAATATCAAAAACGAAATTAGGATGTAATGCACCAATGCCTAGATCATCACGGTTGTACAATGGTTTTTGTCAAGATCTAGATATTTTTAATGACTCTGCCATGATTTATCGTAAACGGGCGCTAGAATTGTTGAGAGATGCAAATAAATAATAAATAAATAAATAAATAATAAATAATGTTATCTTAATTTTATTTTGTATTAATTAGTATATTTTTAGTAATTTTTTTTGTAACGTAAACTTTGCATGAATTTAATGAATTATTTAATTTTAATTTGTACCTATATCAATTTCAAACTATTTGTGTTATTAATTTTAATTTTATTAAGTGCATGTTTATTTTTTTATGATCTTTAATTTGTACCAATTTGGACTTTTTTTTTTTTAATCTTTCTACTCATGTTGCTATAATTATGTGTTAATGTATTTTTAAAACAAATATTGTAATTGTTGTGGCTACTTTAAAAAGCTTCACATGTTAGCTATTTTCACAAAATTGTTTTACATTTGTCATTAAAACATGTAGTAGCTACTAGTGGTCCTTAAAATAAATAAAATAAAAATAAAAACTGCAGGCACAAGGGACAAAACATCTGCGATCCCACAGTTGGTGGCGCACAAAAGCACACGAAAACTACGTAGCAATTGTCGGGACCCACAGGACTGTCTAGATTACAAGGTCATTGATAACGAAAAACTATTAAATACATTACCCATCTTAACTTCGTTGTCAGGTTAGGATCGGACGAATGACGTCACAGATTACCATCAAACACATGTCCAAATGAAAAGGAAAATTGAAAATCGTATTATTTTCTTTACGAAAACCATTAAGTGATTTGAATTTCGAATGAATTTTAAAACCTCTTTTGACGTAGATTGTGATGGGATGTGGGTTATAAATAATTTTGTACGCTGTTTTTCATAGTATAGGTTGGTGGACGAGCATATGGGCCACCAACCTATACTATGATGGTAAGTGGTCACCAACGCCGATAGACATTGGCATTGTAAACAGACAGGCTTGCACAAAGCCCTACCACCAGTAAATATATACATAGTAAGATAAAAATAAACGCCATTAAATTAGGCAAAGGCCTTATTATATGGGGTAAGGGTTGCAGCTAATTCTTACATATTTAAAGTTACATCTATGCGCGCATAGGTAGTAAAACTAACTATTAAGTTATTAATATATATTATTAACTAACTATTAAGCCATTACATCAAATGACTTGACACCCTTATTCCGCTATCGTTCCCATACCTTTGTGTGTACGTTGCTTATACTATTTACAACAGCCTGTGTATGTCCCACCACTGGGCTAAGGCCTCCTCTCCCTTTTTTTGAGGAGAAGGTTTTGGAGCTAATTTCACTTATACTAAATACATCAAAATTATATTTTAAAAATTGTTACATTGATTAACGAAATTCTAGTTTCAATATTTTAGCTCCATATTTTTTAATTAGTTTTTTCCTTTTTATAATATTTCAATAACCAAAAGGGTCACCGTTTCCTGATGTATTTTTTAAAGCTAGCAACATTTATCTTTCTAATAATAATCGTTAATTTTTAATATTAAGTTATTCTCTTGTACATCATTTAAATTTTTACACTAAAGTACGTTTTTCCCTCAAAAATACCTTTTCCTGAAACTTAAGGATTATGTTGAAAATCTTTTTAATAATTCATAACATCGTTCTACTTTTTAACTAGGTAAGATTAGAGTGAGATAGGTATATTATTCATTATTAACTAGAACGAGACGGATAGTGTTTGTTTCTGGTTAGATGTAGAAATTTCGGTTCACATATGTAAATGATACCAGTGAAAAAAATACAATATTTTTTAAAAGAATATTCCTTTAAAATTGATTTGAAATTCACGATGGATTAAAGTCTTTCGCCATTATTGAAAATTAAAATTAAAAATGAACACAAGCTATCATCTCTTTAAAATAAAAAGTGTTTCTATTTGAGGCAATATGTTTTTACCGCTAGAAATATGTAGAGATGTAGGTTGTATGCTACTCATAATTAGGTCGTATCCATTTTTTGTTTTTAGTCATTAAAGTAAAGTTTTTATTTAATTAAAATATTGCCAATAACTTGTATACTTATTCACTTAAATATAAAAATATATTTAAGCTATCTTATTTTCGAATTCATTGCTGGCACTTAACCGAAGGGTTTATGCCTAAATTTAAGTTAAAACCAATACAATGATCGATTATTGGTCGAGATATTCTTAGTTCGACATTATTAGTTTTATTGTAATTTAATTATGATTTAAAACAAAACTAATAAGTATAAGTGGTCACAATCGTCTGCCCTACCACTACAAGAAGTAAAAGCCACTCATTTTGCCCCCAATTCGATGCATATGTTTATATTATATACATATGCATCGAATTGGTTTTTCTATTAGACGTTTTTTTTCATATACAACACGTCAATATATTTAGAAATAAATTGCTTTATTACCTAGGATTTATATTATAGATTAGGAAGGTGGAAGAGCATATTGGCCACCTGATGGTATGTGGTCACCAACGCCCAAATATTGGCATTGTAAGAAATGTTAACCATCGCTTATTAGCCAATTATATGCACGAGTGATATATATTATATCACTCGTGCATATAATTGGCTCATTCACAATTCAAATTTAACAAATTGCTGTTAGGTGGTGTATTAGTGTCGTTGCTGCCCACAGGCGGTGGTGATTATCAGTTGGCCAATTTGCCATTCCGCTGTTTCCTATAATAAATAAATAAAAAGTGACATAACAAGCCGAGATGGCCTAGTGATTAGAACGCGTGAGTCTTAACCGATAATCGTGGGTTCAAACCCGGGCAAGCACCCGAATTTTTCCGATTGCAGAATTGGTGAAATTGCAGAATTTTCATGTGCTTAATTTGTGTTTATAATTCATCTTGTGCTTGACGGTAAAGGTTGATCGTGAGGAATACTGCATGTGTCTAATTTCATTGAAATTCTGCCACGTGTGTATTCAACCAACTCGCATTGGAGCTGTGTGGTGGAATAAGCTCCAAACCTTCTCCTCAAAAGGGAGAGGAGGCCTTAGCCCAGCAGTGGAACATTAACAGGCTGTTAATGTTACTGTTAATGATAAGAAAAAAAAACATCCTGTGAATGTCCCACCGCTGGGCTTAGACCTCTTCCCCAAGAAAGTTTCTTTCACCACGATATTACAGTGCAGGTTAGTGATAACACACGTAGCAGATTCGACACATGCATGTCATTCCACTTCCCTTCATCACTGAGCACGAAATGAATAATAAAGGCAATTATAAAAATAGAGCTCAGTGGTAGTTACCAGGTCAAACCCTCAATATTCGTTTAATATTCACGTGTTCTCATCAATAGACCACTCCAGCTAGTAACAGGCCAAGGATTTATAGGGATATAGGTCACGCTTAATTCTTCGAACGTGTTGAAAAACATGTTTGATTTTGTACATGTGGCAATTTCATGTACATGCAAGTCAGATCTGAGTTGACGTAGTGGGTAGAACACGTGTGTCTTGAAGGGTCACGGGTTCAATTCCTAGTCTTAATTAAACGAAGTTAACAGAATAAAATTAGAATACTTTTGCTTTACAACTTCGATATTTAAGGTTTCGGTTGTGAAACCAAATGGTTATCATCTAGTTCATTTATAATCATGGCATTACCTAGTAGTACCACCCATTTATTAACTGTCAGTGCTACAAGAGCAATACTTAATATTGCTTTATCACTGGGCTGGTGAGTGAACCAGCGTAAGATTCAATTATAATGGACTTCATATCAGTGGAATGGGTATAGCAATGATGGCATGGCAAGGATGAGCATTAATGGTTTAGAAAATAATTAATATTTCTAACAGTATCGATATCTATGGGTTGTGGTGATTTACCGTCTGGAGATCAATTTGCTCGTCAGCCTTTAATAGTAGATTTACACAATCAAATGTACCGCTCATTGAAGTTTGACCTAAACTCCTGTTAATTAAATTAAATACAGCTGACCTGTTCCTCGACTCCCCCCGTGTGATAGGCCTCAACTTTAAAGTACATATCCCCCAAATAATGTCACGCTGTAAATCAAGTTTGCCGTTATGAATGAATTACAGAATCTAGACCAAAACACGATTTGTCAATATTTCCGAGAATTTTTGGGAGTTGAATTTTTTATAGTGATCCCGTTTCCATTCGTCAGTGATATTTACCTGTTTCTTAACCGAATATGAATGATGTTTCAATCTTACGCCCTCGACTTTGACCTCGAGCAGTTTGGTATATCTTTTTTTTTAATTGCTAACCATTGCCCATGTATTAAATTTTTCGTACAATGCGTCACCAACCTAGGAACTAAGATATGTCTCTTTCCAACAAGAACACAACAATACAAAGTGTTGTTGATCGGTGCAATACATATCTGATGGGTGGTACCTTGACATGACATGACATGCCATGACAAACACCAGACTCACAACAGTTCAGGGGACCAATTCTGCTAACAAATTATCACTTTATCGCGATCGAATCGAAGCGTGATCGTTGCCGTTTATTCGTTTTCCTATTCTTTAATTTAATTATCGACTATTAGTATAAAAGCTAACAATTAAGTTTGATTTTGACACAACGGTATATGTTAACATCATGTCGGTTCAGTTCCGATTCGAATAAATATAAAACAGTCAAAGTTGGATTGGAATTAAATCGGGAACGTATCGTAACCGTTATATATTAGTAGAATTTGCTCCCAGTATTAAATACTAATATTTCTTTAACAATAAACCTTACTACATGTCTCCTCTTGTTAGATTAGTAACATTTTCTGTACCACTGATAACGTGACTGCAAAATTTCATAATGATCGATTAGTTTAGACGAGAAAGCGTAATAATCAAACTCATTTTATTTATAATTAGTATATATGTACGTACAGAAGCCGAGATGGCCCTGTGGTAAGAACGCGTGAATCTTAACCGATGATCGTGGGTTCAAACCCGGGCAAGCACCACTGAATTTTCATGTGCTTAATTTATGATTATAATTCATCTCGTGCTTTACGGTGAAGGAAAACATCGTGAGGAAACCTGCATGTGTCTAATTTCACTGAAATTCTGCCACATGTGAATTCTACCAATCCGCATTGGAGCAGCGTGGTGGAATAAGCTCCAAACATTCTCCTCAAAAAGAGGAGAGGAGGCCTTTAGCCCAGCAGTGGGACATTCACAGGCTGTTACGGTACGTACATATGTGCGTGTGAAGTATAGACAAGTAGCTAGTGGCTTGGCTCTTTGGAGCCAATAATTCTACTAACAAATTGTCACTTTATTACAATCGAATCGAAGCGAAATCGTTGCAGTTTATCCGTTTTCCTATTATTTTAACTACTAGCTGACCCGCGTCCAATTCGTGGGGCGGTAAATAAACATTTTTACTTGTGATGAAATTATTAGCGTGGTTCGGTTAGTACTGAGTGCTATGATTTATTTCCTGACTGCAAAAAGTCGCGATGGCCAAACATTAATAAAACTGTTTCGCGTATTTGATATTTTAAATTATCTCTTAAACTATGCAACCAAAGCCTATGCCTTCGCGATGCCGCTTAAATCATCTGTCAAAGATGCAGAGGCTTATATATATGCAACCAAAAAACATACTGTTGGTAGAGCTTTGTGCAAGCTCGTCTGGGTAGGTACCACCCACTCATCAGATATTCTACCGCAAAACAGCAGTACTTGGTATTGTTGTGTTCCAGTTTGAAGGGTGAGTGAGCCAGTGTAATTACAGGCACAAGGGACATACCATCTTAGTTCCCAAGGTTGGTTGTGCATTGGTGATTTAAGCGATGGTTAACATTTCTTACAATGCCAATATTTGGGCGTTGGTGACCACATACCATCAGGTGGCCAATATGCTCTTCCGCCTTCCTAATCTATAATATAAATCCTAGGTAATAAAGCAATTTATTTCTAAATATATTGACGTGTTGTATATGAAAAAAAAACGTCTAATAGAAAAACCCAATAGATTACGACACAGTCCATACCTATATCATCTCATATATTATCTCTTTAACCATTTGTCCAAATTATAATAAGCAATAAAAGGGAAAAGTATTTTGTTTTAAACACTTGAGACGATAAGTTTACTTATTTTGATAAGAATTCATAATAGTTGATAATATGACCTAACGATTTATATTATTTTTTTAATATAAAAAACTACCTTTCGTGATTTAAATATAAAATTTACGCCATATGCTGTCGCTGACTTTTTTGTAGGCATTATCAAGCTCTACAACTTTTCTCTAGAACTTAATCATTTATCTCTCGTTAAGGCAGCGTTCGTAAGAAACGTTTTCGTTCGACCGTTTTTTTCCGACTTACTTTGCAAATTCGACAACCACAAAAAAGTCATTTTATTTAATGGATTAATATATATCCTATAATAAGCACAAATAATGTGGCTTTCTATTAATAAAAGCATTTTCAAAATCGCTTAGGTAGATCCATAGATTATCCCCTACAACCTCACAAACTTTAACTCTTTATAATATTAGTATAAATTGATTTTTGATCGGTTCCGATCCAAATAAATAAATAAAGTCCTCCAGATCGATTTTGGCCACGGCGGCCAATCTTAAGAGATTAGCCAACTACGCAGGACATATTATAGTGCACAAGTGTGTGCGCAAACACAGGTGCACACTCTTTCCCCTAACTCTCATAATCCGATGGGTCGGCAATCCGACACGACCGGAAAGACTTCATGAACAGAACCAACGGCTTTACGTGCTTTCCGAGGCACGGGAGTGTACACACTTCCAACTTTTAGACTCCGGGCTGCTACTGAGAATTTTCTGACAGAAAAACCCAATAACTTTTTATTGGCACGAACTGGGAATAGAACCCAGGACCCCCGGGTCTGCGGCCTTATATCAAGCCACTAGACCAACGAGGCAGTCAATATAGAAATAAACGTTTTATGTAGATAAATATAAAACAGTCAAAGTAAATTTAGAATAGTCAAAGTTGGATTGAAATTGAACCGGGATCATATCGTAATCGTTATAAATCAATAGACTTGTCCCACTGATCTAGTTTGTCGTCCTATATTCATGGCCGTAAACACCGAAATAATAATACACGTATCTAAAAGGAAACGGTTATTTTTAAACGTAAACAAGTCAAGAAAGCAGGCCGTTATATTATTCATGTAAAAAATATTTTGTGTAAAACATCTATTGACGCGTTTCGGGAGCTGATTCGTGTGCCGTGACGGCAAACGGCATCGCTATCTTATAGCGTTGTGTCCGCTCTCTACTCCCTTATGTGTAAGGCTAATATACAATAAACTTCGTTGCTATATATTATTATAATAAAAAGCTATGTATAATTCCTATATCAACAAAACTGTATATATATATTTTTTTAATTATATTTTTTGTAAATATAAAATTATTAATATTTTAAATCCGAAAGTAATTGTCTTACGCTTTCACGCCTAATCCACTGAATAGATTTTGATGAAATTTCGTATGGAGCAAGATTGAACTCCAAGAAACGAAAAACGTTGCTTTTTATACCTAACGTCTGCCCCGCCTGTTAGCTGCCCTCGCACCATAGATACCACATACGCACCACATCTTTGCATCATAGTATAAAGTCATTCACTACACACAAAGAGCATTTGAGAGTAAAACATATGTTCAAAATATTCAAATTATGGTCGCATTTTGAAATAAACGGTTAACGCTTATTAATATAAGCAAAGCTCTGTTATATTCCCGCGTGTTATATTCAACGGTGTCATGTTACGAATAAATCCAACATGGCGGCTATACGTGACATAGACTTGCAAAATACGTCTAACAACGAACATCTCTAAAAACTTGACTAATATCGAATTTGATCACGAATTATTTATTATAATAACTATAATGTATGTAATTGTATTTAATATTTTTGTTACAGTCGTATTTTTTTATTTTTTTATGGAATAACAGTTTTTGATCGTGGTTCCCGGCCCGGGTATTAGGTATAAAAGCCTGGCTGGTTAGTTATAGTAGCTTCTGGGGTTCAGGCTTGCTTCATCTAAATTTCTTCAAAATCGCTTCAGTGGTTTATTCATAAAGCAATCGCAGTCTATCTATATACCAAATTTCAACTCCAAAAGTTACCGCAGAAAACAGTCAAAACATTTCACAAAGTGATATGCGATATTGACCGTAATAATCATAACATTCCAAGGATACACGCATCAAAATTGTATACCACCATAAGTCGGTTGTCAACATTTCAAGAGAGGGTAATGAAGTGAGTTCTTGCAGAACTGATTAACAAACATATAAACTCACATTTATAATTTATTATTTCAGCAATTTCATCGTAGTATTAGTAGAATACTACGATGAAATTGCTAAAATAATAAAAACCAAAAACAAAATACATAAAATATTCAAGTATATAATATAATATATTCAAGTACATTTATGTAAGAAATTTTAAATGAATTACAATACCAAATTAAATAAATTTGACGGGCCGGTTGGTAGATACTTGCGTTTCACGCCGAAGGTTGTTTTTTTTTTATATTCGGAGGGCAAATGACTCTACTCCACCTGATGGGAAGTGGTAGTAGAGTCCAAACGCGACGACGGCCAGTACAGACGGGAAAAACGTTCTGCACTAGCCGTCTTCGCCTTGCCGGCCCGCAAGATGCCTCTTCACGCCTCGTTTGAAGGAACCCGGGTTGTAAGAGGAGGGGAATACGTGAGCAGGTAAGGAATTCCATTTTTTGGAAGTGCAACAAAGAAAGGAGTTGCCAAATTTCTTTGTTCGCGATGGAATTGATGTCACAGTTAGGCGGTGACATCGAGAACCAGCTTGCGTGGACTTAAGAAGGAAGGGGGAAACAGGAATTAGAGAGAATAATTCCTCAGAGCACTCGCCGTGATACAGTCGATAGAAAGCGCTCAGTGCTGCTATCTCACGACGCAATTGTAAAGGTTCAAGGGTGTTTGTGACCCTTACGTCGCCAATAATGCGTACGGCACGTCGCTGCAACCGGTCCAAGGCCTCCAGTAGGTACTTAGCGGAGCCATCCCAAAGGTGCGAGCAATATTCCACGCAAGACCGAACCTGTGTTTTGTACAGCAGGCACAGTTGTTGTGGCGTGAAAAAACGCCGCACCTTGTTCAGAACTCCGAGTTTCCGTGAAGCTGTTTTTATAACAGCCTCGATGTAATCCCTTGGACTAAGGTCACAGCGAACGTCGATCCCCAGCATGGCGATTTTGCTTTGCATCACCAGCGGAGTACCACAGAGGGAGGGAAGAGGGGAAAATGTTGACTTTTTCGCCGTGAGAGCGCATACCTGTGTTTTCTTGGCATTAAACTCAACAAGATTATCAGAGCTCCATTTGGCGATGAGCTCTAACGTCCTATCAAGTTCAATGACAAGATCCTTCCGCCTCTGTGGGTTCGATTCCCATCCAGGACAGATATTTGTGTCCATGAACATGTCTGTTTGTTCTGAGTCTGGGTGTAATTATCTATATAAGTACGTGTTTGCAAAAGAAAAGTAGTATATGTAGTATATCAGCTGTCGGGTTTCCATAGTACGAGCTCTGCTTAGTTTGGGAATAGATGGCCGTGTGTGAATAATATCCCAGGATATTATTATTATTTATTTAAATATAAACCGGCACGAAATATTGACAACCAAGAACCAGCAAGAAACTTTGTTTATCAAATTACACATACAAACTATATATACAGTTAAATTTATATATTCTGCTTATATAATTTAAGTGTAGCATATGATATCACTATTCAAAAACTATTGTACCGATTTCCATACGGTTTTCACCAATGGACCGAGTGATTCATACGGAAGGTTTAAGTGTGTAATTCATTAATGTTTTGTGTAAATTGGCTGAAATATGACCATGATTGTTGAAAGTGTCGGAAAAAAATATGGCGGATGCGAGCTTTACTGGCGTGCGCCGCGTAAACCAATAGAGTTATATGTATTACGATATAAATTCTTTATGCAGAAAATTATTCAACGCGTGCGCAGCCGGTCGGGTAGTTAGTTTACATTATAAGTATTATAATCAGATCGTAAATAAGGCAAATTTTAAACTGTCTACGGGATGCTTACTATAGGGTTGGTACCACCCACTCATCAGATATTCTACCACCAAATAGCAATAATCAGAATTGATGTCTTCTGGTTTGAAGGGTGAACGAGTGTAACTACGGACACAAGGGACGTAATATTTTAGTACTCATTGTTGGTGGCGCATTTGCGATATAAAGAATAATTAATATTTCTTACATCGCCATTGTCTTTGCTGGTGAGCTCTTACCATTAAACGCCCATTAGACGCCCATTTGCCAGTGCGCGCAATTTCATAAAAATATTATAAATGCAAAAGTGTTTTTTTTTGTTTGTTTGTTTGTTACGCCTTAACATTTTAACTACTCAATCGATTATAAAATTATACATACTTGTTGTCAAGGGTTCAGTATAGATAGCACAGAGTTAACACGGGTAAGAATCCCACATAACCCAGTTCCACAATGGGAACCTTTCTGAAGATTTCCACTGCGTGAAAAAAAAGAGTTAACACATAGCACTCTCTAACAAAGGTTAACAAGAGTGTGTATTCTAAAGTAACAGCCTGTGAAAGTCCCGCTGCTGGGTTAAGGCCTCCTGTTTTTGAGGAAGTTAGGAACTTATTCCACCACGCTGCTCCAATGGAAACGGGTTACTGGAATACACATATGGCAGAATTTCAGTGAAATTAGACACATGCGGGCTTACTCGCGATATTTTCCTTCGCCGTGAAGCACGAAATGTATGTATGCAATGTATAAATGTAAATAAACAAATCAAGCACCTGAAAATCATCATCAGTCATCATCGGTTAAGATTCACGCGTTCGAACCACTAGGCCATCTCGGCTTATAATGTGTATTGAGGTGTATATAAAGATTTATTTTAAGGTTGACAATTCCGTATGATTCGAGTATTGTTTTAATATTCGTAGCGATTTCGCCTTCGATGCTAACAGAAAACATATATTTTTTTTTGTCGACCGGAAGGAGCCGAAGTGTTTTTTGTGATATGACCCCATATGACCCAATTTATTCAGAGAAAAAAATTGCCTGAAAAATATATTTTAGGGTTGTCGTCGCTTTGTAATTTAAATTGAAAAATTTATGTTTTTAACAGGTTATTTTATTTATACAATAATTATTTACATTAAAGCCTTAAATATATATATATTTATAGAATAGGAAAGCGGACGTGCATATGGGCCACCTGATGGTAAGTAGTCTACTACTACTCTAGACTACTCCCATAGACATTGGCATTGTAAGAAATGTTAACCATCGCTTACGTCACCAATGCGTCACCAACCTTCGGAACTAAGATGTTATGCCCCTTGTGCCTGTAATTGCACTGGCTCACTCACCCTTCAAACCAGAACACAACAATACCAAGTACTGCTGTTTTGCGGTAGAATATCTGATGAGTGGGTGGTACCTACTCGTGCTTGCACAAAGCTCTACCACCAGTAGATATGGAATATAAATAAAACAAAGCTATTGTTGGAATACGACCGCGTGGTGGAGTAGCAAGAATTATAGCAGAATTTTGTTTTTGAATTGTAACTTCGATCCTCTTGTCCTGTCACTAGTAGAGGCATATTATTGTTATTTTTTATAGGAAGCCAACACAATGTACAATGTTTTTACAGAATTGTCTGTCCCAGAAAATAACAATTCAAAATAATGACACTTATTAACACTATACATCGCAATTATAGGCTAACTCATCATGCAATTTCACATTTTCAGCTTCGTTCACTCCAACAACACGTATACAAATAATTTAAAGAAGAATAAAGTAAAAAAACAAAAAGAGTTAATTAAACCATTCGTGCCAGTACTTTGATATTTAAATTTAAATATACAATTCGTCATAATATTCTCTTATCGTCATAATATTATTTGTATATATTTATTTTTTATTTGGTATAAGAGTGTATGGAGAAATCGGCCACCTGGTGGTAAGTGGCCTTAGGACTTATGTTACTATCTTGTAAGTTTATTATGTTTTTTTCTTTTTTTGCGCAGGAAAAATTTTTGAAAGTTACCCTCTTTTCTATGATTTCCCTAGAGGGGATTTCTGGAATTCTCAACCAGTAAAATCCCGGCGATCGCCATCCTCGATGGATTGGAGAAGCTGCGGGATCGTTTTAAAAAACGCATGCGAGCCCTCCAATGTCGTGCTCCACTCGTGGGTCGACGAAACTCTCCTCAGGTGACAAGAGTGATCACCTCCAAACTTATCAACTCCTCGCTAGTGCAAACAGCACAAGTCCAAGCCAGCTGTATATTGCTTATAATTATGTAAATAAATGTGGAAAGACATCATTAAAAGGAAAATTATAAATTTGAGCATTTAGCTCTAAAAACAAGCCTCAACGTCAGCGTCAGGTACCACAGCCCTATCCCACACGGAAACGGCGATGTATAAATAAAAAAATATGGAAAATACCAATGACCTTCTCTCTCCGTGTAGACACGTGAAAAAAAAATCTCCTGCGAATATATCGTCGAATATATTTGGCGGATACAAAATATTCCTGGCTATTTGAATTTCGGTGATACGTTTTTTGTGATGTTTTTATTTCATCTGACAGTTTGTCTGGGTCAATTTTAAAGACAGGTAGGCAGACTGACAAATGAGACACCTGATCAACACACCACCAATCATGGGAATTAAGATGTTATGTCTCTTGTGCCGTCTGCTTGAATGCATGTGGAGTTGCAATCAGCTCACCATTCAAACCAGAACATACTTAGAATTTTTAGAATATTTTATTAGTATCTACCTAAACAGGCTTGCACAATGCCCTTCCACCAAGTCAACTATGACGTCATTAAGCTGTTATTACATATATGTGATGCAACAATTCGTTCATGTATTAATTTCTTAGAGCTTCAGCAGCACGAGATTGGATAACAAAAATATTCCCCACTCAATTAAAAAGATAAAATACTTTTAATTAATTATTGTAATCGAATTGAAGACTGTATTTTTATTATCGCTGGCAAAACGCGGTACGCGTTTCTCCCACGGGAACAGTGGGAGGGTATGTGGGGCGCGCCGGTGTCCAAGGCGCCGAGATAATACCCACTAAAAAACCAACCCTTTCCGTCTTAACGAGAAGCGCCACGGGATTACTTTCGCATGCTACCGTGACGCTCTGACCTGACTCTGACTTGAAATCTAGATCTTCCAGTTGCTACTTGGAAATTCTCGACTGAAAAACCAAATAACTTTTTATCCCTTGGGGTTTGAACCTCTGGATCTGCAGCCTTATAAGTTATCTACCAGACCCTCAAAGCGATCAAGTATATTCCGCCAGAACATGTTGCCAGATACAGAACAGGAGGTGTAACACCCCCACCTTCTCAAACAAAAGTGAAGCCGAGCGGAAACTAATTATAAAATATATCTCAAAATTACGCCAATAATAAACATGGTTATTATGCCACATTACCAAAATAATCATAACATTTCAAGAATATATGCATCAGAATAGTATACCGCCATATCGGTTGTCAACATTTCACGTGTGAGTTTTGTGAATTCTTTCACAATAGAGCTACTGTATAATAATTCTCAATGGAATCCTTAAATTCACAGCATCAGACCTGAGTTCTTCCAACTTAGTGGAAGTTGGCAGTGTTCCCACTCCAGTGTAAATTTGAATTTCAAACTAGCGATGGTTGCAAATAAATTGAAGTTTGTAAAACATCTATTGGCAGGCTGCGAGTTAAGATCTACTCGTATGCCGTGACGTCAAACGGCATGACGTTCTCTTATGACGTCACAACCCCTCTGACGGTAGGTGGACAGGCAAACGCGCCACCTGGTGTTAAATGGTCACCACTGCCCATAGACATTAATATTGTAAGAAGTATTGACGATTTCTTACATCGCCAATGCGCCACCAACATCGGGAACGAAGGTGTTATGTCCCTTGCGCCTGTAAGGACAGTGGCTAACATATCAAACCGGAATACAACAATTACCAAATACTGCTGTTTTGCGGTAGATTATCTGATGAGTGGGTGGTATCTACCCAGACAGGTTTGCACCACCTCTACTTTCTTATGTGTGAGGTTTGTATACTATATACTATGTTGCATATTATTTCAATAATAATAATAATAAGAAAAGTATATTTATGTTATAAACAAAAATATTTCTTTCGTTCATTCATTCGATAAACATCAATATCTTAGTAACACACACTGGCAGTTGTACCGTAACGATCACTTCTAATAAAGACGTAGCGTGCAAGTGGTAGCTTCTTGATCTATAAAGTGGTACCACTAACAAAAACAAATCTCGAAACACATTCACGGTCATACATTTCGCAATAACCAGAAAGTCTATTGTTAAACATAAAACATTATTCAAATTTGTCCTGTTGACGCAGAACTGACATAAATATTGTATTCAGGCTTAGTTTATATGTATGCATGCTCGGATACTTGCTACTGAATAAAATTAACATAAGTTGTGCCCTGCGAGATTTGTACGACTTTGCGATTGAGGATAGTTTTAAACAAAATTAAAGTTATGACACTTTTTATGTATATATGACTATTTCAAAATTATTATTCAATGGAAAAGCACTTGCTTATTGATTGTCAAAAATCTACGAGAACAATCACACAAAGAAATTCAACGGGATTATATATAAGTTATATATTTATCACTTGACTGCCTCGTTGGTCCGGTGGTTTGATGTAAAGCTGCAGACCCGGAGGTCCTGGGTTCAGTTCCCAGGTCAGGCCAACAAAAAAAGTTATTGGTTTTTTCTGTCAGAAAATTGTCAGTAGCAGCCCGGAGTCTGGAAGTTGGGAATGTGTACACTGCCGTACCTCGGAAAGCACGTATAGCCGATAGTCCTGCGCCTGAACTATTTCCAGTCGTGTCGGATTGCCGTCCCATCGGAGTATAAGAGTTAGGGCATAGGTGCACTCTACCTGTGTTTGCGCACACACTTGTGCACTATAATATCTCCTGCATAGTTGGCTAATCACTCTTGAGATTGTCCGCCGCGTCCGAAATTGGTCTGGAGGACATTATTATATATTTGATAACAATTCAAGCTTACAATAATTATTTATTATTTGTAATGGCATGGTGACTTTCATTTTATTTCCAATGTGTGCGGCATACTGATCGTCTAAAGACGTAGTTGCCACTAGTTTGACCCTAACGTCTTATGGAGAAGGGCCGACAAATCCTAAGCGTAAACTTTACGCATAATTGGAGTATATGCAAGTTATTTTTATAAAAACTTTATAAACAGGATAGTGGATTGTGGACTGACAATTGAGTCACCTTATAGTAAGTGATCACTACTGCCCATAGACATTGGTGATGTAATAAATAATAACCGTTTCGTACATCTGCAATGCGCCACCAATCTTTGGAACAAATATATTATGTCCCTTGAGACTCTAGTTACACTAGCTTACTCAACCTTTAAATCAAATCACAAGAATAATAAATATTGCTCTTTGGCGTTAGAATATCTGACGAATGGGTGGTAGCGACCCAGACGTACTTGCACAACAAACCCTACGTTATTTTTATACAAAATAATTACCAACTACATACTAAATGCATCAGGTGCAAATAAGTAACACACGGAGAATTGCTATTTTTTTCCTATATGCATAGGTTATTTTGTAATTTTCTCCATCCCACTCGAGCATCGGTTATTATCTACGTGTTATGTCAACTTAGCAATTTTGGCTGTTTGCTATATAACTAAAATAATAAAAATTATAAAATAGCAATCAAATAATAATTTAAGCATTAATAAAGATAAATAAATATAATATAACATTTTAATAATTTATTAAATATGTATCTAAAAACAATGCGTGAATATCATATAAATAATACTATATTCCGGCGCGCGTATCCGATCGTGTATTCAAAATGGCGGTCTGCGTTAGTAACGGTGAAAAAAATAGTGTCAAATGTTGAAAACTTATTATTTATATATACGAGACGGACTGCGTCTTGACGGTTAGTTATATATGCATTTAATTTAAATACGGGCGAAAATGAACGAAGATTATTTTGATCCGACGTTTGATATGTAGCTGTGCAGATGTTTTTATATACGATCGTCCATTGGTCGAAATTTAACCATAGTTCATCCATAAACATAAATGTGATAGTAAATGCTGTCTTTCAGTTACACTTAGAAATAAACAACAAAACTGATACTGATAATATTTGTTTTTTATACCATAGGTATGGCAAGCCGGAACACAACAATACCAAGTACTACTGTTTTGCGGTATAATATCTGATGAGTGGGTGGTACCTACCCAAACGAGCTTGCACAAAGCCCTACCACCTGTATTGACAAGCGGTAATTTTTTGACACGCGCCATTTATGATAAATAATCAAGTTATAAATAAAGTAGGGAAAGAAAAGTACTTAGGATTAATTTTAGATAGCCACCTTAGTTGGAAACCACATCTTGACAAAATTAAAAGCAAATTAATATCATTAAACGGAATTATAAGAAATATATCTATTAAAATACTAGATGTCTTCCACGCCAAGTAAAGTATACGACTTATAACTCCCTAATCGAACCACACTAAGACTATTTAATAAAAATCTGGGGTACAGCTGCCCCAATAAACTTAACGCAATTACAAGTTAAGCAGAACAAATAAGCAAAAACACTTTTTAATTACGACTTTTTTATATCAACTCAATAATTTTACAAAAATACAAAAATGTTGCTCAAACTTACAATTACTTTATTTGCAAACTAATCAAATTTTTTTTTTTGGATAAAAATATACACAGATATACAATTGAATAAAAACAAACAATCTCAAAGGATAAAATTAAAAAATGCTAATAACATAAAACTATCAAAACCTCATACTATTAACTATGGGAAGAAAAATATTATGTTTGACGGAGCAAAACGATTTAATAATTTACCACAAAATATTAAATAAGCAAAAACTATGCGTCAATCTACTGAGAGACTATAAAAAATACATGTTCAAAGCAATATAAGATAACAAAAACACATAATATATAACAAACCGTATAATAATGCAAAATAATTTATTAAATTTAATAGTATAAAAAGTAGCAATGAAAAATATTTATTTAAATATAAAATAAAATAAATAATAATAAATTCTCATTCTCTCATACCACTTTGTACTTAATTCGTGTATTTGCGATAAGACCAGTCTATCGACAGTAATGCAAAGTTTTCACAGATACTTCGAAATTGTATTTTTCTATCATTTAATAATATCATGCATACATAATGTATTAATAATTATATTTATAAAGCTTAAATATTATGTCGATTACTAATATGGAGTAAATGTTTTTAAATATAAGGATATCTAAGCATTGTAGCTAGAAGACAAGAATTTTTATCGATAATTCTAAACAACTAAATTTTCATGTTCTTAATTTATGTTAATAATTCTTCTCGTGCTCAGCGGTGAAGGAAAACATCGTGAGGAAACCTGCACGTGGCGGATCACCAGCTCTAAAGCTTGTCCTCAAAAGAGGAGGGGAGACCGTAACCCAGCAGTGAGACATTTATATTTAATGAAAATTAGATGAATTTATAGTACACTATTTTATTGTAGTGACTTTGGGAGTCAATATCACCGCATCTACGAAGGAAGACACCATATTTCTTTTTATGAAGGAAGGGGGAAGCAGGAATTAGAGAGAATAATTCCTCAGAGCACTCGCCGTGATACAGTCGATAGAAAGCGCTCAGCGCTGCAATCTCTCGAATATATGAAACTATCTCTTTCAAAGGTGACTTGATCGAGAGTGTTCTTAGCTATGATTAAAAAAGGTCTGTTCAGATGCTTAAAGATCAGCAGCTCATTTCTTGCTAGTAGTTGAGGATTCTGTCTCACACCCCGTGAGACAACTTACAGCGGATGTATTTGAGCTCTTATGGTCTTCGTGAATAGTGAATAAAATACGAAACTGATTATTTATATAAAAAAGAGTGGCAAATGAGCAACCTGACTGTAAATGGTCACCACCGCCCATAGACATTGGTGCTGTAAGAAATGTTACCCAATCGTAGCATCGTCAATGCGCTACAATCGTTAGGAACTATGTTTTTGATGGTCTAATTATTCGGATCTTCTTATTATTTATAAATTAAATTAAAATTTTAAATAAAACAATGGAATAGCCAAAAGACGATCGTTTCATTCCCAACGCGCAAAAAAAGGCATAAAACTATTTAATTATAATACGAACGAAATTTCTGTACTAAGTGTATAATTATATATATATATTCTTAATATTTGTAATTTATTAATATTATTCTTGATGTTAATATGTTAAAACAATAAAATGTTTTTAATACGGATCTTATTTCAGAGATTTGCATAATTTTATTTAATTAGTATCTTTAATTTATACAAAACCGAATCCTTCTTAACGGTACAGCGCTTCCAAAGCTCCCAACGATTTAAAATTTAGGGCTAATAATAGATAAGTCGATCTCTTGGGTTCCTTAAGTAGCAGAGGTGCGTCGAAAAATTTTCTCCTCCATTGGCTCTCTCGGGCGCTGGAAAAAGTTTTTGCCATATAAAACCAAACTCGCCTTAGCCAACTCTTTGCTATAACCTCTATTGGGCTATGGCGACTCGGTCTATTTAGGTTTTTCTGAGGAACTGCTAAATAAACTAGAGCGCTTACAGAACATGTGTATTCGCTTCATATTTGGATTACGTAAATATGATCATATTACCCAGCACCGTAAAACACTAAAGTGGCTGCAAATACGGTTGCGTCGAAATATGCATGACCTTTCTTTGCTTTCTACTATACTCTACGATCCTCAAACTCCAACCTACCTAAAAGAGCGGTTTACCTTCCTTGGCTCTCATATACCAATCAATTTGCGCTCTGAGCAAGACAATACAGCAATTCCTTTACGGTTAAAGCAGTCAAACTGTGGAATTCCCTGCCTCGAGAAATTCGTTAAGCTGAATCCGTACATATCTTTAAGAGTCGTTTGCATAATTATTATTTATCAATATAACTATAGCATGTTGTATTATTATATATATATATATATATATGTTGGTATATCACATATTTGTATTAAGCTCAATAAATTTTAAGTATAAGTTGTTCGCAGACTATGCCCGAGTTCTCTTTACAGAGGTTGCCTGGAAGAGATCACTGTAAGTGATAAGGCCGTCTTTGCATACTATGTGTAATACTTGTTCTTTTATATGTTTTTTTTTTTATATAGAATAGGAAGGTGGACGAACATATGGGCCACCTGATGGTAAGTGGTCACCAAACGCCGTTAGACATTGGCATTGTAAGAAATGTCAACCATCGCTTATAGCCAATGCGCCACCAACCTTGGGAACTAAGATTTTACGTCCCTTGTGCCTGTAATTACACTGGCTCACTCACCCTTTAAACCGGAACACAACAATATCAAGTATTGCTGTTTTGCGGTAGAATATCTGATGAGTGGGTGGTACCTACCCAGACGAGCTTGTACAAAGCCCTACCACTAGTTTGTATTATATAATTGTGTGGAATAAATCAATAAAATAAAACCAAAAAAAAAAGTGTATAATGAAAGAATTCTCAGAGTTCATGAAAATATGAATCTGTATTTAATAAATAAATTATGTCCTGGGTGGGAATCGAACCCACAACCTTCGGCGTGAAAGGCAAGTATGTACCAACCACGCCCACCCGCCCGTCAGTATTTATAATACTATTTTATCACATCTCGTCGATCTCTCGTCTTTGAAATTCGTTATCTTTTTATCTAGCTAATGTTAACAACAATGCGACAATGCGCCAATGTACCCAAGGTTGGCACCTTAGGAACTAAAATTGAACCCTTGAACCAGGAACACAGCAATACTAAGTACTGCTGTTTTGCGGTAGAATATTTGGTGAGTGGGTGGTACCTACCCAAATGAGCTTGCACAAAGCCCTACCACCAGTAAAGTCATTGCCTGGTCCCGTCACTTTTAGACTAAAACCTCTATGTATGTAAAATAGAAGCCTCTGTATGAGAGAGTCCTGGGTCCTTAGATATATGTGCGTGGACCGCTATCACAGAGGTTGTCACTTATATATAACTCTATAAGCAACAGTCGAGGAGGTGCCCATATACTCGTCCGCCTACCTATTCTATAAAAAAGCCCGTCTGTATCCAGGTACCACTCGCTCATCAGATATTCTATTGCAATAAAATAATAAACAGTGAGAACTTTAAATTAAGGAGGAATGCGCTTATTGGTGTCACAAAAATACAGTAATGAATAAAACAAAACAGCAGTACTTGGTATTGTGGTGTTCCGGTTTGAAGGGTGAGTGAGCCAGTGTAATTACAGGCACAAAAGACATAACATCTTAGTTCCCAAGGTTAGAGCGGTATTGGCGATGTAAGCAATGGACATGTAAAGACATTGGCATTTCTTACAATGCCAATGTCTATGGGCTTTGGGGACCACTTATCATCAGGTGGCTCATATGCTCGTCCGCCTTCCTATTCTATAAAAAAAAATACTTTTTGAGTTGAAAAAATATCACTTAACTAAAAAAAGAACTTCGTTCCTGACGGGGGTCCCCCGGCCGCACGTTTTTTTTCTAAATAAGACCTGATTGTCTTCTATTACAGTAACAGCCTGTGAATGCATGTACATGTAACAGCCTGTCCCACTGCTGGGCTAAGGCCTCCTCTCCCTTTTTGAGGAGAAGGTTTGAAGTTTATTCCACCACGCTGCTCCAATGCGGGTTGGTGGAATACACGTGTGGCAGATTTCAGTGAAATTAGACACATGCAGGTTTCCTCACGATGTTTTCCTTCACCGTCAAGCACCAGATGAATTATAAACACAAATTAAGCACATGAAAATTCAGTGGTGCTTGCCCGGGTTTGAACCCACGATCATCGGTTAAGATTCACAGCTTCTATAGGTGCCATATTAAATTTAGTGTGACTATGAAAGTCACGAACGGGAGATCAAGACGCTTCCAAAGATACGGTCAAATATGAAATTATATCTGTTTAGAAGAAATATGAGAACGGATGGACATACACACATAGCCTGCTGAAATCACGCACGGAGGGTGCGGTAGGCGGATAGTAAATATAACCTGATATACCCTGATTTACCTGAGATACCCACGATTATCGCGACAAATATAAAACAGTCTGTTCCTTGTTTTAACATAACATTCATGAATAATATATAAGGAAATTGTTTTAAAAACGAAGTCGTAATTGTTGAAACGCTCAGTCCTACTTTTGCTTTCAAGCCGGTCGTGTGAATTTTGTTTATGGATCAAACATATCGGTATGTATATATTTTATATAATATACAAGATATATATAATTGTTTTAATATTGTTTTGTTAACAAGAACAAAACGACTGTCACATGTCTTCATTTAAACTGCGTAGCTCAGCTACGTACCTACGTCCGTACATACTAATATTTTATACTAAAACCTTTTCCAAAACGTGCTGAATCTGCTGAAGTACATGAGTTCTATTTGTTCTCATTTAGTATTTTTTTTAATTGGCCGTTAAATAAGGAACGTATATCTTTAGTAGTATTCTTTAAATTACAAACGTAGATCGCTTGAGGTCGAAAATCGAACACAAAGATAAAAAAACGTTACATGCTTAAATTATTTCTTTCGGTCTCATTTTTAATTTTATTTCATTGATAACTATGTGATATACTATATACAACTACTACCACGGCTAAAAAATCAATTCACGAACAGAGAAAATGTTACATTTCATCTTTGCCTTTATTTATATTTTTCAAATTAGTTTTATTTTTATTTAATCTGTGCTCACCTTACTAATTAAATTCTTTTCAATAAAGCTTATCTGTGATAGATCGTTTATGCGTCATGACATACGAACGACATTCGATATTCTGACGTCGTAATTGAAAGGACAGTTCAGCTAGTTTCAGTATTAATATTTAAAGGTTTACGCTGTTTCTGGATGTCCGAAAAAAATGCGTTGATTGAATGATTGCTGGATCTCGGGTACGAACTAAGTTTGTACGTATGTCATAAAGCAGTAACTAACGAGTTCTTGCCGGTTCTTCTCGGTTGAATTCACATTCCGAAACAGTAGCGCTTGACGATTCATAAGAACTTGTAAAAATCTATTTGAATAAAAATATTTTGATATAGGACGCGACCGAGCGCGTTATTTGAGAAAGTTATCAGTTTATATATAGACACGGTACTAATACTCTGTAAAATATAACATTTTCATTAAAAACCACAGTTAGTAATTACAGGCACAAGGGACATAAAATCTTAGTTCCCAAGGTTGGTGGCGCATTGGATATGTAAGCGATGGTTGACATTTCTTACAATGCTAATGTCTAAGAGCGTTGGTGACCACTTACCATCAGGTGGCCCATATGCTCGTCCGCCTTCCTATTCTATAAAAAAAAAAAAAAAAAAAAAAAAAAAAAAAAAAAAAAAGTTAATAGTATTTGTTTTTTTTTTAGAATAGGAAGGCGGATGAACATATGGCCCACCTGATAGTAAGTGGTAACCAACGCCCATATACATTGGCATTGTAAGAAACGTTAACCATCGCTTACATCACCAATACGGCACTAACCTTGGGAACTAAGATGTTATGTCTTTTGTGCCTGTAATTACACTGACTCACTCACCCTTCAAACCGGAACACAACAATACCAAGTACTGCTGTTTAGCGGTAGAATATCTGATGAGTGGGTGGTACCTACCCAGACGAGCTTGCACAAAGCCCTACCACCAGTAAGGTTTTAACACAGCTTATAAATGTCAACCGTGTTTTTTTTTATTTTTACAGACAGGTTTCTTTATAGACTTTGTTCTTATCTATTTGTCGTGTGTTTGTCTGAACGAAATTTTCACCAATGGACGAAGTGATGAGGCTTAGGTGTATAATTAAGGTTTTGTGTGAATTGGCTGATGATGATGAAAGATTTGAAAGATGTCGGAAAAAATCGTACCGACTGAGAGCTTTACTGGCGTGGGCCGCTTAGACAAGTAGTTATTATGTAAGAAATATTAACCATGGCTTACATCGACAAAGCGCCACCAACCTTGGGAACTGAGATGATATGTCCCTTGTGTCAGTAACGCTTCAAACCGGAACACAACAATACTATTACCGAGTATTGCACAAAGCTCTCTAGAGCTTAAATACTAAAAGTTCACCTTTAATATTATAATAATATCCTGGGACATTATTCATACACGGCCATCTAATCCCAAAAAAAACAGAGCTTGCACTATGCAAATCAGACAACTGATATAATAATAATAATGTCCTCCAGACCGATTTCGGCCACGGTGGCCAATCTCAAGAGAGATTAGCCAACTGCGCAGGAGACATTATAGTGCACAAGTGTGTCCGCAAACTCAGGTGCACTCTCTATTTCCTTACTCGCATAACCCGACGGGATGGCAATCCGACACGACCGGAAAGAGTTTATGCGCAGGACCAACGGCTTTACGTACTTTCCGAGGCACGGGAGTGTACACACTTCCAACTTTCAGGCCCCAGGCAGCTACTGAGAATTTTCTGACAGTAAAACCCAATAACTTTTTATTGGTCCGACATGGGAATTGATACCCAGGACCTCCGGGTCAGCGGCCTTACATCAAGCCACTACCCCCATAATACCAACGAGGCATTCAATTATTATTATTATTATCATCTATATAATCGCGTTTTGAGTAATGTTTTACTCATTACATTTTTTTTTAAAACGATTTACGCTGATATGTTTATTATTATTATTTATTGTTAGGAAAACAAACAGTTCCAAAGTATACATAAAATTAACAATAAAAAATCACAAATCAATATGTCTGTACAAAGATGTGAATCAAAACCCATTACATAGCAAATTGTTGACACGGTAACAACTAAGATATTATTATTACTAACAACAAATAACAAGTAATATTAAAATGCTGATTAATTAAAATTTTATGAAATTAAAACAAAAATACCAATTCAGTTGATGAATCAAATTTAAATTATATCTATAATAATATTATAAATGCGAAAGGAACTCTCTCACTCTCTTCTCTCTCGTCTCTTTTTGATTAAATTTGGCATGAAACAAGCCTGAACTTCGAGGAAAGATTAGAGTATGAGTTTTTATATGCCTAACGCCATTTCCCCAGACACGCAGGCAAAGTCGTGGGCGAAAATTAGTCTATAATAGTCGGTTTTAAAGTCTGTTCAAAAATTTTGATTTTCTGATTATTGATTAGAATTTCTCTTAAGAATGCTATCAGCTCCTCTATCAACGTAATTCCGATTACCTGGATGCCAGAGATAAGTTGCATGAACATTTTGATTGGAACAGGCTGCCTGGGTTTGGTAGCTAATATGAAACCGCGGATCCCGAATTCCTGAGTTCAAACCCTAAGTCGGGCTGATGTAAAATTATCGGGGTTTAGCAGCCCGAGCTTAGGGAAGCACAAAAGACATTGCCAGCTGAACTCTTTCTGGTCGTGTCCGATTGGAGCCCTCGGATTAAGAGAGCGAGAGAATACCTGTGTTTGCGCAGTCTAGTCTTGCGCAAACTCTCGAGATAATCTGCGAGAACTCTCAGGGCCGTAATCGATCAGGAGAACATTATAAACTGTATATTAATACTGAAAAACATATAGCGCTGAAATGGCGGACAATAGTCGTATATAATGTAATATAACACGATCTTCCGTGTTATATATACTTGACCTTGCTATGTATGTATAATTTGAGACCACGTTAATGTATTCGTCAACATATAAACATGTATCAATATGCAAAGAGGAAAATACTTGCGTTTTATTTTTATTATATATATATAGGCTTGGATGTAAGTAATGTTTTTTTTAGAGTATCGGTAGACGGAAAAGCATATGGGCTACCTGTAAGTGGTCACCAACGCCCATAGACATTGGCATTTTAAGAAATGTTAACCATCGCTAACATCGCCAATGCGCCAACAATCTTGATAACTAAGATGTTAAGTCCCTTGTGCCTGTAATTACACATGCTCACTCACCCTTCAAACCACAATACAACAATACCAAGTACTGCTGTTTTGCGGTGGAATATCTGATGAGTGGGTGGTACCTACCCAGACGAGCTTGCACAAAACCCTACCACCAGTACTAAATTTTCTGAAATATATAATATATCATTGAATGAACACAAAAGAAAACAATATTTATATATGTATTTGGTGGATATGCTGGCTTATTAGGCAAGAAATCATTTTTTTTTTATTTAACCATTGTATACAGCCAAAATGATCCAGTAAAAACTTTTACAAGAAAAGACTTTTACTGAATTTTTGGAAAGCGTAACATACAGACAGCGCTACTTTTGCGTTTATAATATTAATATAGAAAATTGTAATGTGATCGTGACATACATATGTCACGATCACATTACAATTTTTGCAGTTCTTAGAATTTCATAGAGAATTCGAAGAATTTTGGCGTCGGTAATAAAAAAATAACTCCTAATAAAATATTTGTTAGTATATTTTTTTGTATATTGAAAAATGGATTTTGTGAATGTTTTTTTCGAAATTCGAATTAGTTGATTTTTTTATTAAGAAATGTCCCAAATGTCGATGATCATAATATTTAAAGGCGAATATGATAAAATAATGCAAGATTATAAATCGATGTCATATATTTTAATAATTTATCCTAGGCTGATCGTCAGTTTGCAAAATTTTGATGGTCTATTATTAATAAAATTAATTAAAATTGGCTGAATGACTGTGGGATGAAACCACATTACCAAAAGCAATAAAAAAATGACAGTCAAATTACTTAAATGATTATTGTAATAACAAATTAAGAGTTTTGAAAGATGGGTACGATGCCAATAATAATAATTAGCGATTTAATGAAACGAATAACACGCCTAGGGAATGAAACGACCGCTTGCAGACTTTTTCAAAGATAAATAACATCACTATATATACACTGAAAAAACCGTTGGTACCTTTTTGACAAATTATAACAAAATGTAACGCTTCTATTTTGAATGAAAATAGTTTATTTAATATTAATTTTTTGACGACAAAACATTGAACCGCTTCGCTGCGCAAAAGCGCGCGTTCTCGAGCAAACGCTTTCAAACGCTTGCGATAATTTATAAGAAGCGATACCAATGTGTCTTATACTATTAATAAGGGTCTAATTGACTGTGATTCCGCAAGGAGAAATGCTATGTAAATACTACGCAATACTTAATAATATAACATATACTTAATTAATTTAAAATAGGTAGGTAGACTGACAAATGGGTCACCACTACCCATAGAAATTGGCTATATAAGATATATTAAATATCCACTAGGTCGCCAATGCGCCACCAATATTGAGAATATGTCTTTTGTGCCTGTAGTTACTGGCTCACGCACTGCTCAAAACGGGACTAACAGAACCGGAAACGGCCTTGTTACCAAATGACTTAATTATCAAAATTTTGTTTTTTTTTAAAAAAAAAGAGCGAAATGTAAAAAAATGTTAAAAGATTTTTTTTTTTTTGATTAATTGTTACACGTGTAGGCACGACTTTATGATGTTTTATAATGTTTAAATTGCAATTTGAGAATATATTATCTATAGCGTATAATAGAATGCACATATTGATTCAAATATGCAAGTGCAGTATGAAAGACTTTGTTAGTGATAGATTAAAGTACCACGTGTGAGTAGCTTTCGTATTTAATCTGCAATCAAATAGTGACGTTCTGTGTTGTTCCGGTATTGGTGAGTGAGTCAGTGAAATTAGAGATAATGAATATAACAGTAATAGGCTAGTTAATGCATCAAGAGTATTTGTGAGTTTTAAAAAACAAGACGGCCATGTTTTTTTGGCTGTCTATTTATTCGTCCGGGGTTATCTTCAAAACAGCTAAAAATTACAACAGCGAAATGCTAAATTATTATTAGTAGTGTACTACCAAGGTTTAGTTTTTACTAGCTTCCGACCGCAGCTACGCCCGCGTTTGAGGGAAGGGGGCAGATTTTATTAGGAACAGATAATAAGCTATCTTTATTTCAAATTTCATTAAAATCCGTTCAAAAGTTTTTGCACGAAAGAGTAACTAAGATCAATCCTCACAAGCTTTCCATTTAGAATACTAGTATGATTTCATCAAAATCGGTTGAGCCTATCAAAAGTTATTACAAATTAAAGTTTACGTAAATTTTTGTTGTCAAATATTTTTAAGCTTATTAATACGAACATTCAAAATCAGAAGTGCGTACCCAGATGGTTGGTATCCATCCACAACAATACCGCTACTTTACATGGAATATAATCATTATACCTTTTAAAATTGTCACTTAGTAAAGAGTTAGACTGCCTCGTTGGTCTAGTGACTTGATGAAAGGCCGCCGACCCGGAGGTCCTGGTTTCAATTCGCGGGCCAATAAAAATTGGGTTTTCTGTCAAAAAATTCTTAATAGCATCCCGGAGTCTGGAAGTTGGAAGTGTGTACACTCCCGTGCCTCGGAAAGCGCGTTAAGCCGTTGGTCCTGCGCCTGAACTCTTTCTGGTCGTGACGGATTACCGTCCCTTCGGATTATGAGAGTTAAGGAATAGAGAGTACACATATGCTTGCGCACACACTTGTGCACTATAAAATTCTTGCGCATACGTCCACGGCGTCTAATCTGCCTTGAGATTGGACGAGCAAACGTCCTTCCCCTAAAACGCGGACGAAGCCGGGGAAAACCAGTACTATATATAGCATAACATTTTTAGTCAGTTTTTATAGATGGGAATTTAGGATTTCTTATTACTTATCTATTGCAGCAACACTCGACAAGATGTCCATATTAGTTCCATCTTTGGCCACGCGTTAAAATATCCTTGTCAGATTGTAATCGGAATTTGAAAAATGTAAATATAACATCCAATTAAAGCAGGTTAATTTTTTTTTCAGATATGATGTTAAAGGCTTGATTGAATAAGGCATTCCAAGATGGCGATTAGCGATTTAATCGAAAATGTAAACAACTGTCAAAATACAAAAGATGAACTTTTTATTTCGACGAAATTAACGTTCGGCATTCTTTGTTCGATATTTGAATTCGTGTTTAAATATATCAAAGTTTTATTTTTCATTTTATTATTTTTTCTTATTTTATACATTCTGTATAAATCGTACTGGAGTCCTGTGTTTTACGCCAAGGTAAGAGTTCTAGTATAATATTTAAAACCTCTCCACTAATAATAGTTAAATATAAAACGATAAATTAATATTTATTTAAAATTTGATTCTATTTAAATTAAAGGTATTAACTTTCTTAAAAACAAGCTTAAACCCAACACAACTTCAACACTATTTCAATGTACCTAAACAAATCAAATACAAAAATATCTGAGCCTGAGAAAATTGCTATAAGGTTATCTATATATCATTTAAAAAAAAGCTATTCATGTTTTTCAATTTAACAGGAAGATATAATGGTAATTATAAAAAAAAATACTTGTAATTTTATTAATATAAATAAAAATGAAATTATTTTTTATGTGATCGTTGATATAATGATTAGCATACGTCTTAGATTGATAAACCAAAATGCATTTATGAGCCAAAATACAAAAACACATTATTGTACATTTTATTTCCAGGAATTATCAGAGGTTGGGTTTGATCACCTTCCGAAGGGCAAAGACAGATCGTTACATATAATAAGGGCACAAAGAGCGAGAAGATTTGGAAGCAAGCTACCACCTCCCTACCCAAATGGGTGGTTTGCCCTGGTAGAGAGTAGGGACTTGAAAGTCGGTGGTGTTGTTGCTGTAGATGCTTTGGGTAAGAAATACGAATTTATATAAAAATTAGAGATCCACGAAACCGGGTTGGAAAGAAGTTTTTTAACGCTATTTGTTATGTACAATACATATTTGTGGCACAATTATATAAATATACGTCTGAGAGTAATTAAGTAAAAAATGTAGGAAGAAAATAAAATTGTAAGTAATAATGTTTTTTCAAAGTTATAATGCGTGAATAAGGTCGTTATATGAACTATTTATTTCTTGCACAGGACTAAATCTTTGCGTCTATCGAGGTGAAGATGGAACAGCGAGGGTAGTAGACGCCTACTGTCCCCATTTGGGAGCGAATCTAGCGGTTGGGGGTAATGTTTGCGGTAATTGTATCGAGTGTCCCTTCCATCAGTGGAAGTTTGGAGAGGATGGGCAGTGTGTCAGTATACCTCAAACGGAAACAGGTGAGCTTTGTTAAAACTATAAATATTATAAATAACCCTTTGCTGCTTGTAATATTTAATAAGGAACATTATTTTTCACCATCTCTTCACCAATGACTTTACCGTTGATATAATAGTGCTAATCTCACAGTTTGGGAGGTTTATTTTATGTGTTTATTAATAAAAGTCTTTAAAATAGCTATTTAGTCTCACTTTTTAAACCCAGCAAATGCCTATATTCCTCTTAAGGAGGAGAGGCTAATTGTATAAATGGAGAATGGTAATATATTGTCATCTGACACAGGCAGACATTTTTCACAGTGTTTCCCTCGTGCTCATAATGATTTATAAATACAAATTGTTTGTGCTTACATAAAAAACGTAGTTGTCAGCAAGCTCGAATTTTCAGTTAAGATTTAGATGAGCCTAAATATTTTTATATATTATATATTTTTACTCATATCTACATTGCATACTTTTTCTTTACCCTTATATTGTTGTTTTTAGTACCCAAAGGTATATCAATAAAGACATATCCCTCTATGGAGATTGATGGATCAGTATGGGTTTGGTACGATGTTCAGGGACGACCGCCGTTCTGGACTGTTGAGGAGTCAGACGAGACGAAGAACTGGGGGTACAGAGGCAGGAATGAGTTTCTCGTCAATGCTCATATTCAAGTAAGTTCAATTGTTATTGGAATAATTAATTATATTTCTTTATCTATATACATATATAATAAAAGAGCCGAGATGGCCCAGTGGTAAGAACGCGTGAATCTTAACCGATGATCGTGTGTTCAAACCCGGGCAAGCACCACTGAATTTTCATGTGCTTAATTTGTGATTATAATTCATCTCGTGCTTTACGGTGAAGGAAAACATCGTAAGGAAACCTGCATGTATTCCACCAACCCGCATCGGAGCAGCGTGGTGGAAAAAGCTCCAAACCTTCTCCTCAAAAAGAGGAGAGCCTTTGGCCCAGCAGTGGGACATTCACAGGCTGTTACGGAATATACATATATAAAAATGTGCGTCTGTTTGAGATTAATAGACTTCTTTTACACTGTTGAAGCGGTCACCGTGAATGTTACCACATATTATTTTGTCATCGATTAAATTTTTATAATATTTGCTTTGTTGTAATTCTAGATTGCTCTACAGTACTTTTTATACACCGCTCAGTCGATCGCAATAGTTTTAGTTCTCAATTAATATTTTATTGTAATGATCCTTAAATAATATGCTTTTTTTATGGTATAGGTTGGCGGACGAGCATATGGGCCACCTGATGGTAAGTGGTCACCAGCGCCCATAGACATTGGCATTGTAAGAAATGTTAACCATCGCTTACATCACCAATGCGCCATCAACTTTCTGAACTAAGATGTTACGTCCCTTGTGCCCGTAATTACACTGGCTCACTCACCCTTCAAACCGGAACACAACAATACCAAGCACTGCTATTTTGCGGTAGACTATCTGATGATTGGGTGGTACCTACCCAGGCGAGCTCGCACAAAGCTCTACCACCAGTATAAACCTATATATTTTGCAAATCTTCGTAAGTAGATCTTTCTTTAAACATAAATAATTAGGATTATGAAAATTTTGATGTAGTTATCTTAAGATCAGTACGTATATAATTAAAGGTTTAGTTTGGTTTTAATATGAAAAATATTTATAATTGAAATAGGTTATTAAGAATTTTATTTCTATTTCACCTGTAACACGCCTTGTCATGTACTTTAGGAATAAAAAAACAAGCAATTCGTTAAATTAGCTTTTATTATAGCATATAGATTGTTTTTTTTTTTTTTGTTATATTTGCGACTTCAAGGAAATACCAGAAAATGGCGCTGACGTGGCACATTTGAACGCAGTTCACAATATTTCGTTACTAACCGATATCGGATACAAGTACCCGTTTTTAAATAATATTATTGGTAAGTAATTAAATAATTATAATTATAATACGATTCCTATGATGTCTGTGGATGTTGTCACTGATTAATTTAGGAAGATGATATATATATATTGTTAATCTTATTAGCTTGCGCGATTAAGTAACTATTTTCTAAGATTAGTGTATTTGCTTATGTTAAAGCTATTTAAGTTACCCGACAACGTTCTAAGCCGATGCCCACAGGACACATCAAAATGAGCTTATCTCATTGAGCTCTCACGTTGGTTGAGTTTCAAGCGTCAGCCACCCAACCAGTGACGCTGTCAGTGTCGAGATCAATAGGGCCAACAGTAATAATCAATTTAGAAAATATTTAGTTATTTAAATGTAGTAAATCGATGATTTTTAAAGCAACCTTTTATTTCGGATTTTGGGTGCGTAAACACCCTAAAGAGTAAGAATATAACTCAAATTCTAAGTTGGCACAACGATAACATAAGGTATATTATATTCATTCCAATAGTACCATTAATTATCTTGCTACTGTCAAAGTTAAGGGACTTTCCTTAAATTCGTTCCTATCAAAAACAATATGGACTTAAAGAGTTAGATAAATGTTGAAGTAAGATTGATTTTTTTAATGAAACATCAATTTTCCAGGTTCCCATAAATGGAGTGCGGAGTGGTCTAAGGGTGAAATAGACCACTTGGCCCACATTAAAATCGCTCACCAATATATTATAATGAAGTTCGATGTGTTTCCCATCAACGTAACGGTACATCAGGTAATATGATAAGACATATACTATGATAATTTGATGATAATAGGGATAGCCAACTGCACAGTAGCTATCCTAGTACACAAGTGTGTGTGTAAACGTAGGTGAACTCCCTATTCCCTCACACTCTTAAGCCAATGGAACGGGAGTGTTAACGCCGCCGAGTAACTACTACTGGGAATTTCTTAATAATAAACTCAAATTTTTTTAATTGACTTGACATGGGATTTGATCCCAAAACCTCGGGATCAGAACCTTTATGTAAGACACTAATTAGTAAGACTGAAGTTATTATTATTCAATATACGAGGCAGTAATTATATGAAAATATAATAATAATACTTTATTGTGTACCAAAATAAAGAAAAATAATTTTCTAACCAGCTGTACAAAAAGGTGGTCTTATTAATAAAAAGCAATTTCTACCAGACAACCTAAACGTAGAGGAGAAATATTACTGCATAAATAAATAAAGACGCAGGTGGTATACTATAAAATATTTATCATTTCTAACATAATCAATGCGCCACCAAACTTTGGAACTATGATTTTACGTCCCTTGTGATTGTAGTTACATTGGCTTACTCACCCTTCAAACCAGAACACAACAATACTCTAAGCATTGCTGTTTGACGGTTGAATATATGATGGTAAATTACCAGATGGGCTTGCCAAAAGCTCTACCATCAACTTAAAAAAATTATCATTCCTCAGATAGGTCCTGCGCATGTGCGACTACGCTTCTACTCGCCACTCGGTCCGATGACAATCATACAATCCGTGACGCCGATAGCACCGTTGGTGCAAAAAGTCGTCCACAGGGTGTACACACCGCGTTATAATGCAATCCTCGGCGCTGCTCTAGTGCTTATGGAAGCTTATCAAGTAAGTAAGCAAGGATTTTCCTAATAAAGTCCCATCGCACGTTATACCAAATAAAAGACGAACGAGTGCTAGGCCGAAAGAAATCTAAGACCATCATATCCTATAGTACGTGTGACCAAATGAATATTATTGAATTCTATTTTTAACTTAACTTTTTTATTATATAATCACTCTTAAATGTTATATTATTTCATATTATTTACTGCAAAATATATTCGTTACAAGAACTTATTTTCAATCGAGTACCGACGCATCTAGTTTTTACAGATTATTTTAGTAAATTAATTTATTTGTATATACATTAACATTTTATTTTATATATTTATATACACATTAATTATTAATCTAATTAATTAAAAGTCAGCCAGTTATATAGGAAAAGATATATTTCAACGGTTAAAATTATTGGAACAAAGAGAATTTTATTTTTATTTTAAAATTATATTTTTCATTATATCCTTTATGTATCATTATGTACTTTTCGGATAAAATAAAATATCTATATATACTTTATTATATACGGTATATAAAAATAGACAATTATATGTAACATAGTCATAGTCAGAAATGTTTTTCGCAAATATTTATTTGCTTTTATTTATAATATAACAATGGCTCACAATATGTGTTCTCATAAAAAAATGCAAATCAAATCAAAAGATTTGTATTCAAATACTTTTGAACTGTAAAGCACAAATAAGTTTGGGAATCGAAATGTAAGATTCTCACGAGAGAACCTGATAAGAAATTCAGTTGTTATTTCTTTTAAAAACATAAAAAGCCAGCCGTTTTTAATATAACATTTAATACAACATTACTATAATTTACGCCTTTAAACGTGTGCCTCTTATAACGTTATTATTTTATGAGAATGAGCCAAAATAACTTTTTGGCTCATTCTCATAACAAATTACTCTCTAATATCTCAACCCTATCTGTGGTATATTTTATACGATTTACACTATTTTGTGATCCACAATTAATTAATTAATTTTACAGTTTGCAAGAGACGTGGCTATATGGAACAACAAACGGTACGTCAGTTCGCCCGCCTACGTGAAAAACGACAAAACAATACGTACATTCAGATCATGGTTCTCACAGTTTTACAGCGAGCAAAGTGTCTCTTTGAAGGATGCTTTGCAAAATCCATTAGATTGGTGATTTATAATCGTTATAAATTGGATATAACTTAAATTTAAGTTATTAACATAAGAGTTTGTCAAAAAAAAATACAATATTACTGCTAATTATTATATATACCAATCGGGTTTAAGTATCCGTAATCAAGAAAAATTATCGTACAATAATTAATAATTAAGCCAGAATAAACACAAGCCAAAACTTAGATACCATAAAATCATAAAAAAGTAAAACTATGTAAGTAAAAGCCTGTGAATGTCTCACTGCTGGGCTAAAGCTAAAAAAATAGAGGAGCCTTTTTTTGAGAAGAAGGTTTTTTCTTATTCCGCCACGCTGCTCCAATGCGGATTGGTGGAATACACACGTGGCAGAATTTCAGTGAAATTGGACACGTACAGATTTCCTCACGATGTTTTCCTTCACCGTCACGAGATTAATTATAAACACGTGTTCTAACTACTAGGCCATCTCGGCTAGCTAAAGCAGAGTGGAAACGTGCTGAATAAAAACATAATTGTCAGTAAAATATCAGGCAAGAAATCACTAATATTAAATTCTAATATATAATGTTGTAAAATTGATTGTTACTTTCTTTTTATTAAAGGTTGAAACGATTTCAAATGGTTCCAATACATTGATTTTTTTGTAACTGTAATGTAAAATAGCAAAAGTCAGATATGAGCCCAAATGCATTTTTAAATTCTAATCACAGGACAAATTTTTGATTGCCGTTATTAATTTAAAGTACAACTCATGCGAAGAGTTCAAACTACTTTTTATTTCGGGTCGGTTGGCGTGGTTGGTAGATACTTGCCTTTCAGGCCAAAGGTTGTGGGTTTGGTTACCAGGACAGACATTTGTGTTCATGAACATTTCTGTTTGTCCTGAGTCTGGGTGTAATTGTAAAATGTGTAATCTATTTAAAAAAGAAAAGTAGTATATGTAGTATATCAGTTTCCTGGTTTCCATAGTACAAGCTCTGCTTAGCTTGGGATCAGATGTCCGTGGGTGAATTATGTCCCAGGATATTATTATTATTCCGTGCTAACCAATTGATTAAATATGATTAAGTAAAATATTAATAGTGAGACACGACAAGTAATCGATATTCTTTGAACTTGATATGTTGATGATCTACTAGCTTGGTCTTTATTAAACACTTTTAATTTGTATTTGTATTTTGGTCTGCCTCTTTGGTCTAGTGGCTTAATGTAAGGCCGCAGACCCGGAGGTCCTGGGTTTTTCTGTCAGAAAACTCTCAGTAGCAGCCCGGAGTCTAGAAGTTGGAAGTGTATACACTATATACGGATAATGAGAGCTAGGGAACAGAGAGTGTGTTGAGAGTGTGCGTGTTTGCGCACACACTCATGCACTATAATATGTCCTACGTAGTTGGCTAATCTCTCTTGAGATTCGCCGCCGTGGCCGAAATCGGTTTGAAGGACATTATTAAACATTTTTAAATTTCATTTATATTTCTACACAACTTCTAAGTTCCAAGAGATTGATGCCGGGGTGCCACAAGGATCTGTCCTGGGCCCCATGCTCTACACGTTGTACACTGCTGACCTACCGCTAACGCCAGGGATAACCACAGCTACATTCGCAGACGACACCGCAATATTAGTAAGTAATAAAGACCCAAAACTGGCATCAGAGAACTTGCAAAAGGGCCTGAACAAAGTAAACGAATGGGTCCAAAAAAGGAAAATAAAGTCTAGTGCTACAAAATCAGTACAGGTGACATTCACCCTTAGAAAAGGAGACTGTCCACCTGTAAAGTTGGGCAAATGTACTCTACCCAGCAGTGGTTATGTAAGATATCTTGGCTTACACATTGATCGTAGATTAACCGGGAGGCATCACATCAAATGTAAAAAACAGGAGCTTCAGCTAAAGTACAACAGCCTATACTGGATGCTAGGAAGGAACTCCAGACTCTCTTTGGACAACAAACTCATATAGACATACGGTCTCCAACTATGGGGCAGCGCAAGCGATTCCAAAATAAATATACTCCAACGCCAAGAGAACAAGATCATAAGGACAATTGCAAAAGTACCATGGTACATAACCAACAAGGAAGTTCACGAGCACCTTGAAATGAGAACAATCAAAAAGGAAATTCGGAGTTTGGCAGCTACATACAAAGACCGGTTAATCCATCACCCTAATGAACTCGCTCGCCAACTCACCATGGACCAGTATGTGAGACGACTAAAACGTCATCATATCCTAGAGCTAAAAGACCGGCAGTAGCTCTGGGCAGCAGATGAGTAGACGCTTCCAATGGGAAGCCACTCCGCATGACAGCATCACTGAACAAATTTGCTCAAAGCCTTGGGCCTGATTGCAAATACACACATAGAAAAAAAATATATATATATATATTTTGGATCTTTTTTTTTAATATTGTTATACAGTAAGTTTCCTTATATTTGTTTCATAAGATATATTATATAATGATAGCGTGTGATTTTATGTAAATAAACAATGGTTTCATCACAATTCAATATGATTTATAGTTTGCTTAGATTCTATCTTTACATTAAAATATTATTTAGTATTTCTGTAAATAAAACTACGATATTGCTCAAAAAATATAATGTATGATTTTTTTTTTCATTAGTTATTTGAATTTAGAAATATAATGTAAGTGCTGCCATATATATAAAATTGTTTGAATATGTTTTTTTTGTTTCTATTAATGTAAATATAAAATAATATCGAGTGTGTTATTTATTTATTTACGAAACCTTGTAACGCTAGTTGATTGTAAAATATTCTGCCAAATTATATGAGAAAAGTCATCGAGAGAAAACGCCAAACGCGTCTACGTCATTCTTAATTAGACGTGTGTATGTGTGATCAGACAATCTCATTTTACACAAGAGAGATAGATTTCTCTAAAAAAATTAATAAATTGTTTTCGAAAAGAGAGAAATTTATTTTTTTATTAAAGACCAACCCTATGATATTCACGGACTGTAGAACTGTTGCATTCTGCTAGAACAATCTCGAAACTAACCTCGGAACGCGATCTTGAAATGTCAAAAAGTGATATACAACGTGAATTATATTCCAATCGAAAAATTAGTAAAAATAAACAAACCTTTTTGTTGACATATTTGACATATTGCCATTTTCTAATAGCACTGCTGTATTACGCACTACAAACATTTGTTGATTAATATATCTTTATTTACAATATAACACTATTCCACTTAACTACTTATATAAAATTTAATTCTGCAAGTAAAAGTTTTCATAATGAATACCACAGATAATTCAAGATCTCGGACCTTGATCTTCTATCAATTTTTTTTTTTTTTTATAGAATAGGAAGGTGGACGAGCATATGGGCCACCTGATGGTAAGTGGTCACCAAACGCCCTTAGACATTGGCATTATAAGAAATGTCAACCATCGCTTATAGCCAATGCGCCACCAACCTTGGGAACTAAGATTTTATGTTCCTTGTGCCTGTAATTACACTGGCTCACTCACCCTTCAAACCGGAACACAACAATATCAAGTATTGCTGTTTTGCGGTAGAATATCTGATGAGTGGGTGGTACTTACCCAGAGGAGCTTGCACAAAGCCCTACCACCATTTGATGTCAAAGTTGTTTATTTATCTGTACTCCTCTTGTCTTTGGAACAGGCTATAGATATTATAATTGATCATTTAAATACAAGCATCAAAATAGCATATCAACCTAGGTCGGTTTTCTTTTACAAATGAGAAACGATTAGAATTGACAAAAGGCATTCTATTCTGTAAGAACAAACTCTAGGCTAACTACAAAAAACGGTCGTGAAATATCAGAAAGTGATTAGCGACATTGATTAATAATAATACCATTTTAACAATACACGCATCAAAATAGCATATCACGATAAGTCGGTTGTCGACATTTCACTGGTGAGTAATGAAGTGAGCTCTTACAGAATTGAGCCAGTGTAATTACAGGCACAAGGGACATAACATCTTAGTTCCCAAGGTTGGTGGCGCATTGGTGATATAAGCGATGGTTAACATTTCTAACAATGCCACCAGGTGGCCAATATGTTCGTCCATCTTCGTATTAAAAAAAATTAAATATATATACATATATATCTTTCACTACAGTTAATAAATATCAGCCATTCTGTTATGTTGTCACTGATCTATATTCAACATAGTCAATATAACCGTCATTATTTTTATCCGCCTGTTTTAATGCACCTTCAACTATTTCCTGGAGATCTTCATCCTTGTATTTAAGCAGCACCTCTTTCTCCTTGCCATTTGGTTCTGCAAAGTTTTAATTCATAAAATTAATAATTTAGAAATATGTTAAAACTATAAAAAGTACTAATAATTGTCTATAATCTCATCTCGATATCTTTCATAAGTTATTATTGACAGTGCCCCAAGGTTGCACGTAAGATCTACGCCAGTGTATATATCAGGTATATACAAGCACCACTGAATTTTCATGTGCTTAATTCGTGTTTATAACTCATCTCGTGCTTTACGGTGAAGGAAAACATCACGAGGAAACCTGCATGTATCTTATTTCACTGAAATTCTGCCACATGTGTATTCCACCAACAATGGAGCAGCGCGGTGGAATAAGCTCCAAACCTCCTCCTCAAAAAAAAAAGAAGAAGAAGAGGCCTTAGCCCAGCAGTGGGACATTCACAGGCTGTTACTTTACAAAGATTAAAGACCAATAATAATAATGCACATATATATGGCCCAGAGATGGCCCAGTGGTAAGAACGCGTGAATCTTAACCGATGATCGTGGGTTCAAACCCGGGCAAGCACCATTGAATTTTCATGTGCTTAATTTGTGATTATAATTCATCTCGTGCTTTACGGTGAAGGAAAACATCGTGAGGAAACCTGCATGTGTCTAATTTCACTGAAATTCTGCCACATGTGTATTCCACCAACCCGCATTGGAGCAGCGTGGTGGAATAAGCTCCAAAACCGTCTCCTCAAAATGAGGAGAGGAGGCCATTAGCCCAGCAGTGGGACATTCACAGGCTGTTTCGGATTCGTATATATATTATTTAACTATGTTTTTACGCACGCACACATACAACTCACTTGACGGTAAGTGGTCACCAACAATTATTAATAAAAGCTATGAAAAGACTAAGTATTATATAAACCTAGATATAGTGAATGATATGTCTGTTTAATTAAATAAGACTGTCATGAACGCGGTGTCTATATTTTAATAACTGAAATGTCGGTTTGAGGAATTACTTTTCAAATAAATGGGTTGTGAAGGTCTCCAAAGACTGACTGCAACGACAAACCATGAATGTTAAATATGACGAGCCGGTTGGCGTGGTTGGTAGATTCGGCCTTTCACGCGGAAGGTGTGGTTCGATTCCCACCCAGGACAGACATTTGTGTGCTTGAACTTGTCTATTTGTCCTAAGTCTGGGTGTAATTATCTATATAAGAGTGTATTTACAAAAGAAAAGTAGTATATGTAGTATATCAGTTGTCTGGTTTCCATAGTAAAAGCTCTGCTTAGTTTGGAATCAGATGGCCATGTGTGAATAATGTCACAGGATATTAAAATTATTAAAAGAAAAGTGCCAAATTACATTTATTCAATGCTGAATTTGGTAAAATATTCATATTATATTATATTATAAATATTAAAAATTGTTAACAACAAAAACCCGATTTCAAAAAAGGCAATTTAAAAGTTATGCATTAAAAAGACAACAAAAAAAATATAAATAAAGTAACCCCTAATTCGGTTTAACAGACTATGAGCCGATAGCCTAAGTTGAGTAGCCGCATTAAGCTTAGTAACAAGCAGAAACTATTAATTTTCTTAGATTTATAATTTGCAATTCGGTCCCGCCTGCTGCTGAAGTTAATACGGTTAATAATTAATGCTTTCGGATATACATACAACATACACGCGAAGAACAAAACCCTTCTGTGGCGTTCGGAAAATCAGTGAAATGATGGGTGAAAATCAGTTGAAAGTTTAATTTTTTTATCAATGTTTGACAACATATTTACAATTAAAAACGTAAGCAAACACTCATAAGAATAAATTCAACGAGCATTCTATATGAATGTATATTATTTTAGACTCACCTCAATAATTCCACCCACCAAACAAACGCCATAAAGCACCCTTAAATACAAAAGCAGTCCAATAAAATCAAATAATTCTTTATTCAAGACTTGTAAGAGCACTTTTGAATTATGTTACAGCATTAAATGTAAAGCTACCGGGCTGAGGCAACAAGATCTTAGGGGTGACAAATTGGAGAAGGAAAGCCACGAATAGATCGGACTGGAGAATTTTACTGGACCAGGCTAAGGCCCACCCGCGGCTTTAACGCCTCAGTTGTTGATCGGGCTGAGGCAGACTGCCTCGTTGGTCTAGTGAATAGATGTACCGCCTTGGAAAGCACGTAAAGGCTTTGGTCATGCACCTGAACTCTTTCCAGTCGTGTCGGATTGCCGTCATTGGGTTATGAGAATTAGGGAATAGAGAGTGCACCTGTGTTCACGCACACACTCATGCACTGTTATATTTCCTGCGCAGTTGGCTAATCTTCTTGAAACTGGCCGCCTTGGCCGAAACCGGTCCGGAGGATATCATATAATAGATACACATAACAAACTAGCTAAAAACCTTTTATTTGATCCATAACAGAAATCAATATTTAATATTATAAATAATATATATATAATACACTTATATTTAATTAATTGAAAAACCGTTAAATGTGAAAAAGAAGTTTATTATATATAGTTAAATTGGAAAAACTCTTGTGAATGGCTATACTAATACTATGTTATAATAATAATACTAATAGAAAAAACTTAGTCTTCAGGAAAAAACTCAGAAAAGTTACTTCATTTTTCCTTTTATCATACTAATCCTGTATTCTAAATAATCAACATATCCGTCATTGTTGATGTCTGTGTGTTTAAGCGCCTTTTCTAAAACAGCCTCAATTTGTCCGTCCGTGTAAACCGAATGATTCGCGTCTACTTGATCTGAAAGATTATTAAAAAAAATAAGTTTTAGGTTAAGTAACTAAACTATTTGTAATCAAAGCTTAAATCTAAGTTACACTTATCTAAAATGTATATATATTTTATAGAATAGGAAGGCGGACGAGCATATGGGCCACCTGATAGTAAGTGGCCACCAACGCCCATAGACATTGGCATTGTACGACATGTTAACCATTAATTACATCACCAATGCGCCACCAACCTTGGGAACTAAGATGTTATGTCCCTTGTGCCTGTAATTACACTAGCTAACATCCTTCAAACCGGAACACAATAATAACAAGTACTGCTGCTTCGCGGTAGAATATCTGATGAGTGGGTGGTACCTACCCAGACGAGCTTGCACAAAGCTCTACCACCAGTATATATATTATAATAATGTCAGTCTGTGTCATATGTCTTATAACTATTTTATTATGTCAAAATCTTTTATCAATATAAGCATTACACTATGTATTTTAGAGGTAAGTAATATCATATTCACCAGAAAGCGAACCGAAATGTATGAAATAAAGGTTCCATAAATTGCCAGAATGGCGCTACTGTAGCCAACGGTTATTTTAAATGGGTTATTTCAGTATTCAGACAGCGGTAAGTTTAGACTAACTTGCCTAATGGAGACAATTTTGTCCCACTGCTGGGCTAAAGGCCTCCTCTCCTCTTTTTGAGGAGAAGGTTTGGAGCTTATTCCACCACGCTGCTCCAATGCGGGTTGGTAGAATTCACATGTGGCAGAATTTCAGTGAAATTAGACACATGCAGGTTTCCTCACGATGTTTTCCTTCACCGTAAAGCACGAGATGAATTATAATCACAAATTAAATTAAGCACATGAAAATTCAGTGGTGCTTGCCCGGGTTTGAACCCACGATCATCGGTTAAGATTCACGCGTTCTTACCACTGGGCCATCTCGGCTTATGAAACAATTTTCTTAAATTAAGGCGTTTTTATTGCGATTTTTAAATTTGATTAACAGAATAATTTTACATTAGCGCCTTTTTAATGTGTCTTTCTCTAGTTCCGTTTCACTCTACCGAGTATTGGCGCGTTCCTTCAAACTTTAACCTGTACCTTCTAAATTTCATACATTTTGCGGAACACTTTTTATACACAAGCTACTTCTTCCTAACTCCATTGTCCATACACTTAGGAGCTTTACTCAAACGTTACCTTATATGCTTTTTTTTAATTTAAAACATTTAGGCAGACTAGCTATTGAAGAACCTAGTGAATATCTCAGTTGGGTTAAGGCCTCCTCTCCCTTTTGAGGAGAAGGTTTGAAGCTTATTCCACCACGCGGCTCCAATGCGGGTTGGTGGAATACACATGTGGCAGAATTTCAGTAAAATTTGACACATGCATTTCCTCACGATGTTTCCCTTCACCGTTCAAATTCAGTGGTGCTTGCCCGGGTTTGATCCACGATCATCGGTTAAGATTACCGCGTTCTTAACACTGGGCCATCTCGGCTTTCACCTAGTAGATACTAAATAGTAAGTAGTGACTTCAAATAAATTGTTACTATAATAATTTTTTTTTTTTTTATAGAATAGGAAGGTGGACGAGCATATGGGCCACCTGATGGTAAGTGGTCACCAAACGCTCTTAGACATTGGCATTGTAAGAAATGTCAACCATCGCTTATAGCCAATGCGCCACCAACCTTGGGAACTAAGATTTTATGTCCCTTGTGCCTGTAATTACACTGGCTCACTCACCCTTCAAACCGGAACACAACAATATCAAGTATTGCTGTTTTGCGGTAGAATATCTGATGAGTGGGTGGTACCTATCCAGACGAGCTTGCACAAAGCCCTACCACCAGTAAATAGTAACAATTTATACCGCCAAAGCTTGGGAACTAGAATATCATGTCCTTTGATCCTGTAGTTGCATAGTCATTCGCTCTGCCAACCAAAACATAACAATACTAAGCATCATTGTTTGGCGTCACAATAATGATGACTACCACCAGTAGTAGCGCTTACACAAAGCACTCCAACCACGTGAATCCATATTAAACATTAGAGTATCGCTATATAACAAAACTATGCAATATATTAACACTTCATTTTATTCGTGTATATCTAAATGGTAACACCGTGAGAACATATGTCTGTTAATTACTTATCTAAATATATGAATAAATTGAAATAACTTACCCCAGTCATATAGTAGGGTTTTCCTCACAGCACACAGTATTTAATGTGCTTGATACAACAATAAAAAACTCAGTTCTTAAATGATTTATCATTTATAATTCATATCACGTCAATATCACGATTTTGGTGGTATTTTTTAATTACTTTTTATTTCATCATAGCAATATATATAACTTTCAACTTCACTATTATAACGCATCAGGCGTAATAGATATTACTGATTGGTACATATTGTAGGGCAAACCCGACACGATTCAAAATAATTCATGTGCAAGACCCACGATTTATCGTGTATTCTGAGCCACGGGAGTGTACACACTTCAAACTTCCAGATTCGGGAATGCTATCTGAGATTCAGGGTTAAACCTTGAGATCTACGGCCTTATAAGTTAAATAATAGGACCAACGAATCATTCGAGTTTATAACAAATTGAAGCACACAATTACTAAATAATGTCACTTTTCTGATTTAGCGGGAAATTAACAACCAATGAAATAGTTCTAAATGTAACGTGCGTGATGGAAAAGGTTTTCGATTGGTGGCCGTAAAAATATAGCATACAACGCATTTTTTTTAATATCGAAATTATAAAACTTACTTATATTTTATACCTTGAGGCATTAGCAATCCAAAAAAAGCAATAAAACGACAAATCATTGTATAAATTTATTTTTTATTTTATCAATAACATTCCATACTTAGACGACACAACCTTAAAAACCATAGACAAAACATTGCACACATAACACTACGAAAATATCATTTGGTTGTTGCCAAATGATATTTTCATATTCATATTTATTATCTGTTTTTCTGTGACCGTGTAAGATAGTCTTGTGTAATAGACATTATAATAAAACGCAACTATATATATATATATATTTAAATATAAATAATATGATAGAATGATTCCAATATACAAACGAAAATCGAGTATTTTATAATAATCTCAAAAATTACCAGATGATTATTTTCCAATAGATAGCAATGCGTGTCTATGGTCATGATATTTACAACAGATTAAACATACAATAAACACAATGTACATAAAAGGCATGTTCAGTAGAATCGATTAACCGAAATCCCGTAACGGATTTAAGTAAGTGTTTTTTAGTCTGACGACATTTTAAACCATATATTGAATTAAATATAATTTATTAATCTATATTTTGAATAAGTTTTGTTTCTCTTTAAGCAAATTGACGGCTTCTTCATTTTTTTTTTTTTTTTATATCGCCGGGAGGGCAAATGACTCTACTCCACCTGATGGTAAGTGGTAGTAGAGTCCAAATGCGACGACGGCCAGTACAGACGGGAAAAACGTTCTGCACTAGCCGCCTTCGCCTTGCCGGCCCGCAAGATGCCTCTTCACGCCTCGTTTGAAGGAACCCGGGTTGTAAGAGGAGGGGAATACGTGAGCTGGTAAGGAATTCCATTTTTTGGAAGTGCGACAAAGAAAGGAGTTGCCAAATTTATTTGTTCGCGATGGAATTGATGTCACAGTTAGGCGGTGACATCGAGAACCAGCTCGCGTGGACTTAAGAAGGAAGGAAGGAAGGCCTTCGCCTTGAAATAATCGTAAGCGACATATGACACTGTCAATAGACTGCCAATAATAGCGTGTCTCTATTGGCTATGGTATGCTCTATGTGACTGTAATTACAGTAACTCGTTCATCCTCTAAAAAAGTGATACTCAAACTTTTCTTTATACGAACCACAAACACGTTAGCCATGGTGACGCGGACGCAAACAAAAAATATTTACGTAATGATTTCTTAGGTTTCGGGATTGTTACAAATTAAATTAAACAACTATGAGCTGATCGCGTATATTTTAACAATGTTTTATCATTTCATTACGTTTCGAACACTGTGCAGTGTTTGACCACAAGCAGTTTCAATTCAAATTATTTAGGTGTTATTAAAAACCGTTGAAATTTAAAATAGTTCAAAGTAAAGTCAAGTGTGCCAACCACAATACCCGCCGGGTCGCAGATTGAGTACAGCTGCTTGAAGCTATAACCGATGAATATATATCCATTCCAATGGCGGGAATAAAGAAACAATCTTGACCTTGCATTGACATGACATGACATGACATAACATAACATGGCCGCGATATTAATAATCTACGGTTTTAGAATGGCGTTTTGAATGTCAGCGAATTAGTTATCGGATTAGTCGGATCTTTGGAATTCAAAAGTTTTTATAAGTAGCTAAGTGGAATAGTGTTGTATTATAAATATAGATATTAATCGAGAACTGTTTGTAGTATACAGTATCGCAGAGCTATTAGCTTAAATCAAACATGCAGTTAATATGCATTTTTCATACGTAGAAACTTATTTTATTTATATATACTGAAAATATTTTGATATCTGTTTTATTCTATATATCGTGCTATTGATTCGGTTAATCGAGCCCTAATATATTATAAGCAAATATATGACAGATAAAATATACTTATATTGGAATAAAAATGCACATCTTTTTATATAATATATTCACTTTCTCATTGAATATTATTTTTATTTAATTTTCTATATCAAGGAGAAAACTAAGTTTTAAAACAATATATTTATGTACATATTTTTTTTTTAAATATTTTACAAATATTTTGTGGCACTTTAGTTGAAATAAAATAAAATTGTGACCATTTTGAAAAGAAGCGAAAAAATATTTAATAAAGAGATTCTAAATAATACGAAATTAAAAAAGAAAACTAAGTTAAAAGAAAAAAAATGAGACTAAAAAATTCGATTGTAATTAAGAAAAAACTAAATTAAAGATAATTAAAAAGAAAAACTCAAAGTTTAAATAAATACTAAATAATATTCGATCAAAAAGTTTGGAAGCACATCCGAACAAAATATACATCGACTTTATATATATATATAAAAAAAATTCTTAACACTAACAGAGTCCAAAAACTACCGATTTATATGTATGGCAATACTGACTTGACAGAAGCGAAACTTCAACATACCCTCATTTTGACAAATGCATCGGCGCACTTTTAAGTGACACGAAATTAAAACAATAGGGTTTTACAAATGCTACAGACTATATTAGAATTTGTATATATACAAGCTTTACTTTCAGCTAGTAAAGTTAATTCGCTTATCATTATAAAATAATAATAAGAAAGGATAAAAAGGCTTTTCAGCACCAGTGAATTTGAATAATTCACCTAACAAATACCTAGGAATCCCTAAGTCTTTTGCTTTTTAATAATTGATTGTAATGTATTACTAAATCTTATGAAATAGCGATGCATTTATTAATTGACATTAAAAATCGATGTTCGGCTCAAATAACTTGCATCCAGAGCCGTAAAATAAAAATTAAGTGTTTCGAGATTTTTTTTTTTTTCTTTATTTGTGGGCTTTGTTAAACTATGAAATGACAACCTTGAATATTATTACATATTTTAGGGCACAAAATAGTATATTTAAATCATATATAAAGATCCACAAATGCATCACACATTTTCGAGTATATGTTCATATTTCGCCTCATTTGAAAGTGTCGACTCAAAAAAATACGTGAAATTATCAAACGATTTTTTTTTTTTTTTTCAATATTATATCTATATATAATAAAGAAAAACTTATAAAAATATACGTATACATACATAAAAATGTACAAAGTAACGTTTTCAAATCAATGTTGCCATACAACAAAAAAAACTCCCACATTAAAAAAAATATCGCAAGAAATTAATTATTTTCCTTATTTTGATTCTTCTGTTGCGCTCTAATGAATTCAGGGTAATCTATGAAACCATCGCGATTATGATCGTCCATGTTTAATATTGGATCTATCAAATTGATTAACTCGTCATCTTTAAAAATTTTCTCGCCCACAGGAGGGGAGCCCTGCTGTTGTTGCTGCTGTTGTTGTTGATTATGACCTTGTTCTGATGAATGACAGCGGTACATAGAAATGAAATGATAATATACAATAAATCAAAGCGACAAACACAAAAAAATCCCTAAAACAAATAACCCCACAAAATAAGCTTATAAAAAAACAACACACCCCCATTTTTTGTCTCAATTGATATTAATGTAATCATGACTGGCTGATAACTACACAGACGACCCATGTTTGTTTATCCAAGTATATGTTACATATAATATTGATATTTTTAATAATATTTTGATATTTTCAATTGATCTCAACAGTATAATTTACAAGCTATATATATAACTTAAACTATTAATATGTATGAAAACTTGCAATTGATTTTAAAAACAATTCCTCAAAACCGATTGAGTTGATGAACTGGTAGCACTACGATATAGTATACTTAAATATCATAATTTTTTCAAAACTGCCACCAATTTTTTTTTTTTAATATAATAAATGAATTAACTCACCATGCCAATGAATTAAGCTTTTAATCAGCTCGCATCCGTCCAATTTATTATTATTATCAGCATCGTGCATTTTGAAATAATGAAACTGTAGTTCCTGTTCGGTCATCTTCGATGTGTCTATCGGTACTTCCATGTGCTCTTGAATATGTCTGGAATTAATTGAATGATGCGTTTAGAAAAAGAGAGATGGATAGAGATAATGAGATGGATAGAGATGATGCCAGAAAGAGAAAACATTAAAATATTTGGAGACGCCAGGCAATATATATTTAAATTTCTTATAAAATTATAATTATAACACTTACTCTCTCTCCTGGGCAATATTGGCCGCATTTAGAAGTTGGGGATCTGGAAACGTTATATTCATAAAGAAATCGCAGAAACATTTAAGAGTTCTCGTGTCGAACGATTAAGTGTCAGATTATTAGCGTAAGATTTTGTTATTTACACATCAATATGTACATTAACACTCAGACCATTTTGTCTTTCTATCTATTAATATTAAAATATAATTTTACCCGTATGAAAATAGAATGAGCAGCTATTTATTGATGTTATATGATCCACAAAAATATTTCTTACACATAAACGCCTCAACTACTAACCGAACATCAGCAAATTTTGCATACACTTTGTCAGGGATACAGAAAACGACATAGGATGCGTCAACCCCCCCACTGTCACAAGCGGTCGGAAACTTATTAAAAATAGAACACTAATTACAATTTACGTAGCAAGAGTAAAAAACTTACTTGACGAATTGTATTTATAATTCTTTTTTATAAAATAGGAAGGCGGACAAGCATATGGACCACCTGATTGTAAATGGTCACTAACGCCCATAGACATTGTTAGTTAGTTAGTAACAGCCTGCTGGGTTAAGGCCTCCTCTCCCTTTTGAGGAGAAGGTTTGGAGCTTTTTCCACCACGCTGCTCCAATGCGGGTTGGTAGAATACACATGTGGCATAATTTCAATGAAATTAGACACATGCAGGTTTCCTCACGATGTTTTCCTTCACCGTCAAGCACGAGATGAATTATAAACACATAGACATTGGCATTGTACGAAATGTTAACCATCGCTTAAGTCACCAATTCGCCATCAACCTTGGGAACTACGATGTTATGTCCCATGTGCCTGTAATTACACTGGCTCACTCACCCTTCAAATCGCAACAAAACAATACCAAGTACTGCTGTTTTGCGGTAGAATATCTGATGAGTGGGTGGTACCTACCCAGACGAGCTTGCACAAAGCCCTACCACCAGTATTACAACAACAACAACAAATGCTGTTTATTGGTTATTAGTTAAACAATGCGATTCTACTCGCAAATTGTCACTTTATCGCAATCGAATCGGAGCGTCATCGTTGCCGTTTATCCGTTTTCCTATTTTTTAATTTAATTATCGACTATTGACATAATAGTCAACAATTAAGTTCGGTTTTGACACAACGGTATATGTTAACATCATATCGATTCGATTTTGATCCGAATAAATATAGAACAGTCAAAGTTGGATTGGAATTAAACCGGGAACATATTGTAATCGTTATATATTAGTAGAAATCGCCCTCTGTCTTCTTCTTTCGAATGTCAAATCGATGATGACAGAAAGAGAGAACACAGTGTTTAACTAAACAGCCGCTTATCAACTTTTATAACTAAAGCCGTTAAATTCCGGTTTGAAAACCGGTGATGAAATGTGAATAATTTCTTATTATATATATACACTACATATAAACATATAATAATGTCCTCCAGACCGATTTCGGCCACGGCGGCCAATCTCAAGAGAGATTAGCCAACTACGCAGGAGATATTATAGTGCACGAGTGTGTGCGCAAACACAGGTGCACTCTCTATTCCCTAACTCTCATAATCCGATGGGACGGCAATCCGACACGACCGGAAAGAGTTTAGGCGCAGGACCAACGGCTTTACGTGGTTTCCGAGGCACGGGAATGAACACACTTCCACCTTCCAGACTCCGGGCTGCTACTGAGAAATTTCTGACAGAAAAACACGATAACTGTTTACTGTCCCGAGTTGGGAATTGAACCCAGGACCTCCGGGTCTGCGGCCTTACATCAAACCACTAGACCAAAAAAGCACTTCCGAGTACTTACTAATTATACATATGTATAAAGTACTCAGAAAAGTAAACTTTACTGATAAAATAGATTTATAAACGTAATGCTAACATGTTTTATTAACGGTTAAATTTTGTTCGATACATTTGCTGCGAAATTGATTTATTGGTAGGGATTTGGTAATCGGTGTCCACTATAGTTTCTGATTTTTATTAAGCAAATCCGAACGGTCATAATTTTTTTTTTTTTTAAATGTAGGTAGGCGGACGAGCATATGACCCACCTGATGGTAAGTCACCAACGCCCATAGACATTGGCACTGTAAGAAATGTTAACCATCGCTTACATCACCAATCCGCCACTGACCTTGGGAACTAAGATGTTATGTAGCTTGTGCCTGTAATTACACTGGCTCACTCAACCTTCAAACCGGAACACAACAATACTAAGTACCGCTGTTTTACGGTAAAATATCTGATGAGTGGGTGTACCTACCCAGACGAGCTTGCAGACAGCCCTACCACCAGTACAATTAAATTAAATTAAATAACCAAGTTCCCGCCCGCGGCATCGCCTAAGTTTAGGGAAGGGGGGGGGGCGTATGCAAAATACGATGATGATAAAAGTGTAAAAAACGGACCAACTCACTTTCTCATTACTAATATTAAATATTATTAATTCTATATTATTATCCAGCAAGGTAATAGACCTTATATAAGACATTATATACTTTAATAACATGATATTTGAAGCATAAACGATTTTATGCTTTAAGCTGCACAACTTAAAGACCACATTCATTTGTGTTCATAAGAATATTTGTCAAAAAAGATTTTAAATACATATACAGGCACTAACCATGACCTCCATGGTTCCCATGTGAATTCTGCACCGGCATCTGTTGTACGGGCACCTGTTGTTGATATTGTTGTTGGGGCGGCTGCTGGTATTGCTGCTGTTGTGGCGGCTGCTGATATTGTTGCTGTTGAGGAGGCGGCTATAAAAAAATGATTAATTATATTAATACAAGCTAATTTAATATTATTATTAGAAATTTAATCTATAATAATACAACAGTCCAAAGGATCAGTATGGTATTTACACCGCTAGACCTGTAGCTGTACACCATTGCACTATCGACCTTTTATTTTTCGTTTTCGCCAATATAACTTTTTCATAGTAAATATATTTAAAAAAAAATTAAATATAAATATTATTATTATTACCTGTTGCTGTATCGGCTGAGGAGGTGGCGGTTGTTGATAATTCTAAAACGAAAAATTATCATTGATTAATATTTTATCTGTGATTAAGGGATTAATTATTATGATATAGGTAATTCCAAGGTTTATTTTTATTATTAAATACATAAAAAGATTAAAAATATACATTTGTGTATATAGATTATATAACAAAATATATAATTATTTAAAAAAATCGTCTAGATAGGTATCACAAAATGTTCATTGTTCAGTTGTTCAGTGTTATTAGAGTCAAATTAGTCTTTGGTTTTGAAACATTGACGGTGTAAGAAAAGGTTGTAGATTCGCTGCCTGATGACAAATAGTCGACACATAGACATAGGCGATGTAAAAAATAATAATCATCACATAACCAATGCCCCTCCGATCTTGGGAACTGAGATGTTATGTTTCATGTACATGTAGTTACACAGTAACAGCCTGTGAATGTCCCACTGCTGGGCTATGACCTCCTCTCCCTTTTTGAGGAAAGGTTTTGGAGCTTATTCCACCACACTGCACCAATGCGAATTGGTGGAATGCACTTGTGGCAGAATTTCTGTGAAATTCGATACTAGCAGGTTTCCTCACGATGTTTTCCTTCACCGTTGTATATAGTTACACTGGCTCACTCAACATTGTTATTTAGCAGTAGAATATCATCTGGTAAGCGGGTGGTACATACCCAAACGGGCTTACATAAAGCCCTACCACCTGGTAAAATTGTAAATTTATTGTATCAACTGTTGATTGTCGTTAATAAATAATTAAATAAATTAAATATTCTTTGCCATGACCACTCTTTACAGTCCATTGTATAAACATCTTCATGCCTATTTCTATCATGTGTTATACATTAATTTGGTTCGCTAAACATTTTAATAGTAATTTCTAATATTATCTTTTACCTCGAAGATGAAAATGTGGAGTTTGTTAAAAACTAACGAAATAAATCTTGCAAATATATGACATCATAATAAGTACTTTGTGAGTACACATAATGGGTTATAATGAATATAATTTATATCTCTTGTTTTACAGTTGTAAAATATTCAACAGGTTTCAACTAGATTTAAGTATTAATTTTAGACCTTTCTGGTTCTAATTTTTATAAATAATATTCCATTTGTGTGGTATATCAATTTAATGAATTACAAGAATAATTTAAAAAATGGGTTTTTTATCATATCAAGACTAAAATTGAAGCCTTGATTAAAAAAAATTAAGAAAGGTTTTTTACCGTGTCAATTATAAAATCAGTAGCGCTTAATAACAATATTTTCCTAGTTTACCTGATAATTCTGCGGAGGCACCCCAGGCGCAACTTTTTGTTGGTACTGTTGCGAAATTGTACATTGTAAAAACCCAGCTAATATTAATAGACGAAGCATTTTTGCACCTGAAATTAACACAACAATCAATTGACACGTATTCCACACATACAACAATTTTTTAACACAACTTTAATATAGTTTAAGACTTGTTTTAATTTTAATTTTAGGTTCTTTAATGGTTAACAGTTTAATACCTTAACGAAATGTATGAATAATTAATTTACCTTTCAGCTACGCGGTCATGCGGTCACGATAAAATACCTTATCGAATCTAATGATAAAATTATTGTAAGCTATTCGTTTTGCGGACGTTTTCAAAAAACAAGTTGGGACATCACACGTCACGGTAACATGTCACGGTTGACTTTTACTATCTACGTTTCGTTTAGCAAGTTAACGTTAAACTATGTTTCAAAAGCTAGCTATTGTTTTGTAGAACTATATTCTACAAACTATTAAAAAAATTAAGTAAAATGGATGATAGAAGCTGAATAGTAAATTTAACTTAAAATATACTGCATTCTAAAATTTCTAAAATTTTTTTCTTAAGTCTGGTGTCAATATTTTTTTTGTAGGTTTGTCATCAGAACTGAATTCGAATATATTTTGTAAATATGGTTTTACTTTATTATGGTTTTATTTAGTATTTATCAATTTGACTCCATCTCAACACATATTAATAATGATTGAAGTTCAATAACTAAATTAACATATCGTAAATAATATTATATAATATGATAAAATAAAACACTACAGTGGCCAAATAATTTTATTTAATAATAGGAACATAACTTTTTCTTACATGTAACTATTACAAAAAAAAAAAAAAAAAACGTTTTAGAAGTGACAGCTCTTTGAGCAGTGTCATGAAAAACGGCGATTGTGTCAGTAAAAAAAATTTAAGCAAACATATTCGTTTTGAAATCAACTTTTAATTGTATATGTCACATTTATTATTATAAATTATCTACAACACATAGGTCATCTAGCATATACACACGTCTATTTTAAGCGTTAGACTTTAGAGTAAGACTGAATGGCTGTTAGTAACACTACCATTTTAGCGTTATAGACTGGTATGCTATTCTGTAAGATCTCACTTCCTTACTCATCCGTGAAATGTTAACAACCAACTTATGGTGATCTAACTAAAAAAAAGAAAATCTAACTAAACTAAAGAAAAGCTAACTATCAAAGCGTGTATTCTTGAAATGTTTTAATTATTATGGTCAATATTGCAAATCATTTTCTGCCATTTCACGACCGATTTCTGCGGTGAGGTTCCAGTTTGCTTTTACAGAATAGCTCTACTGTTTATGCATGCAAACATCATGCATATTATATTCAAATTTCTTTTCACCTTATCTTGTTACAAATTCGAAGGACCATAAAATATACCTATTTTATGGAATTTTCTTACACATTTTGGCGCTTCATGCCATTAGCAAAGAAATTACTAATCTTCACGCTCACCCCCAACTCGCGTACATAATACATAAATTAAAATATTTATTTACAATATAATACAAAATAGACAGATAGAAACTTTAAATATAATTTATTATAAAAAAAGACTATAAATATTTGGAACTTGTCCACTGCGGAAAGATATATCTTGTAACAATTTTTTCATTACATTACAAAGTTATAAATTTAACTGTTATGTTTATAATTTTTCAAATCTATTACCTTGATTCCCGCCTAAAATACTATTAAAAAAATGGGTCACAGTACAGTGTGATATCTACTCTAAAATCATTCAATATAACTTTAAAAATAATTAATTTACAGTACATAATATACTAATAAATGACGAGACATTTTTTTGTAATGCATAACTGAGCATACTACTAAACTAATATACATAAAACTCATACTAGATACAGCGTAAAAATGTTTTAGTATACAATATTATTATATATTTACTCACATATACGTTTCTCAGATTTTACACGCTTTATATTTAAACTATTCACCAATTTAATTAACGAAAAGATTTATATATGTTTTCTCAATACAATAACTTTACAAATTTCAATAGCTCGGAATCCATATCAATAGCTTCCACAAGTGACATCTGACACTGACAGTCTTTTAATTACCTGTGAAACATATAAAATACTAGCAGACACGCACACGTCCAGAAACCCACACCCACATACGAATATATACGTTAATATTATACATAATAAAATGGAGGTACTTACAACGTGGAACGTGGACCTATTATGTAATTATTTTAATTGACAAATTACCAACGACATGTTTAGTTAAGTATCGCTGTGAAGGGACTATTTTGTGTACGTGCTGTATAAATACATATTTTAGAAAATTATATATATAAAAATATATTTTATAAATATATATTAAAAAGTATTAAGTGTAACAGAAAAAAAAGAAAACAAAAAGAAAATCAAAACAATAAAACTATACTTATATATATACTATATACTATACATATTTTGATACTCACAGAGTATAAATATTTTTTTTCTTATTAAGTAATTAAATAATAGATATATGGAATTTAAAAAAGTTAAAAAACATTTTACATATAGAAAGGCAAAGATCTTATTAAAAAAGACTAGTCCACTAATATCCTATATCCTATCCTATACTAATAATGTTTGTTTGGAGCAACCACGGAATATATTTATTTGGCATTTAAAAATTGCTTAATTTTTTTTTTTGTGTAAATAACAATAAAAAATTAAGACTTTCGACGTAAATTCGTCTAAAATACACTTTTTTAAAAAGTGAAATTGAACCGACTGTAATATGCTTGTTTATTTAACACTTTACTGTTTTAAAATAAACTTTACGTTGTATAAATGATTTCCCTTTCTATCATCAGCACTTTCACATTAGAAAGAAGAAGACGAAGTGTGTGTAAGTTAATGTTATGTATTTACTTTATCCCTTGTGTCGACATCATACTTCTGTGTAGTTTTAATCAAACCATAGACAAAAACAGACATAGATAGAGGACAAAACAAAATGGCAAGTTTATAAACATAAAAATAGTGAATTTGTTGATAAATATTTGAATAATAATCTGTCCGGTTCAGTCTATCAGATTTATTTACCCTAATTACTTTTATAAATGCAAAGTTTGTTTGTTTGATATGCTTTCAGATTTTAACTAATCAACCTGTCAAGTCATTGGTAAATTTTGCACGTCAGGTGTACAGAAAAGAAGGGTAGGGTATAGGGTATCAACCTTCCCCTGCGAAACCGAAACAGCCTGTGAATGTCCCACTGCACACATGTGGCAGAATTTCAGTGAAATTAGACACATGCAGGTTTCCTCACGATGTTTTCCTTCTCCGTAAAGCACGAGATGAATTATAATCACAAATTAAGCACATGAAAATTCAGTGGTGCTTGCCCGGGTTTGAACTCACTATCATCGGTTAAGATTCACGCGTTCTTACCACTGGGCCATCTCGGCTTTTAACGTCCCCCTACTACTATCATATCCTACTAGAATCAAAATCTAAAAAAAAATCAATAGATCCGTGTCTGTAAATCCTGTTCCTAACCAGTATTATAAATGCGTTCCAATAGTTCAACGGTTTAAATGAAAAAAAAAGACGTGAGGTCCAAGGTACCGTAGTTGCGCCATTTTGTCTCCAACTTCGTGACATTAATACTACAAAGTAACTAAATCTAGTTATAACAATTAAAACATAAATCTCCATGAGTGCACAAAGCATATTAAATAAAAAAATTACGTATTAGCCTTTTTTACAACGGAAATCCTTTTCCTCTTCCCCTTCCCCTCCTCTAACACGACTAACCCTTCGAATTTTGAACTCAGATCTTTTATACATTCAACCTCATCCTTCGTCAAACCAGGCGGCAAATCGAATTTAGCATATTCCGCGTTTCCCGCCAAATTCTGACACATGTCACTGACGCCATTTTTGAAACTGTCATCTACGTTATAGACAACAGTTTTATTCGTTGACGAACACTTGAACGCGTTCTGCCACAAATCTCTCTCCTGATCAGCGGATTTCAAGTTATACTTGTCTAAGTTCGCAAGCGCTTCACCTATCTCTTTGTTTTTCGGTTGCAATTTAAGCGCTTTCTTGTAAAATTTAACAGCATCGTCGTACTTACCCAGCATCTCGTGACCTTTGGCGTAATAAAACATAATTTTGCAGTGTTTCTCTATGTCTACCATGTATTCTAAGCAGGCACACATATTGAGCACATGTTTGGGTTTATTTAATTTATAATAACAGACGGCTAAGTTTGTGTAGGCGTTGACTTTTAGTTTTTCAATTTCGTCTCTTTCTAGATCATTCTCCGGCTGTGATATGTTCATTATGGAAATTGACTGTTGGTAGTTTTTAATAGCTTTGAAATATTTCTTCTTGGAAAACAAATCTTTGGAGTAATTGTGAAGAGATTTCACAGTTTTCATTGTTACTTCATACTTTTTCTGCTCCTGTGACGGTAGATCATTGAACCTGGGAGCCAAATTAACTAATAGTATATTATTATTATTTAGCACTTTTGTATTAATTTAGTACTTAAAGAATACAGAAAGCCTTTCTAGAGAGGAATACTAATGAAACTCACCTCGTAATCGCCTCAACATCGTCCACATCATACAATGATATAACGAACAACGCGGGCTCCGGTCTAATCCTAGGCGGAGCGCCCTGGAGCCCCCATGCCATTCTCGGCTGCAGCAGTAGAAGGAACCTAGCCCTCGGTCCTTTTATACAAGTCAGACCTATTTCAAGGCCTGGTAGAAACCGTCCTCTGCCTAACCGCATGCGCTACATTAAAAAAAAAGAAGCAATTCAATAGAATAACAATTATAATTGATTTTAAGCATTTAAAAAATAGGTCTTTTTACTTTGAAATCATTTCAATAATTAGCTTCAAGTCACATAAAGTCCATTGTACAAAAACTTTTAAAAAAATAAATGAAAAACCTATACCAGTGCCAACTTTCATGGTCTGAAAGTCTACCAATCTAAATCCATCAAACATATACACCAATATCCATTTATATACAGAACAGGCACTTTCATATTTGAGCCAGCCCACCATTCCGAACGGTTAGAGTGGAATTGTATTAGCCTCGGTCGGTTATTTGTAAAACAATAACCTTGCAGGATGGTACATTACCGAAAGCAGACAAACACATATATGATAGCAAGTGTCTTGAAAGCAAAAATCTTACTTATATTGGCCTAGCTCTCATTCGCCTTGTATGGAACTGCTTACTATACATACCAATGGTGCACCACTATTCATCGTGAGGCTAGAGTCGAACGGAATTTTCGCTTTTTCAAAATAAGCTGCATAGTGGATAGTCACCATCGCATCTACTGGTACCAGCGGACCTTTGCCTATAAGAAAAATATCTGTTTAATAAAACAAAACCGATTTCACACCAAGTTTCAATAAACAGAGGAATTTATAAAACCAGCTGACCAGAAAAACCTTTTTGTAGCTGAACCTTCCTCATGTAACATTCCATCTATTGGTAAAAGCCGAAAAAAAATGCATTCGGTGGTTTTAGAGTTAAACGCGTACATACAGACAAACAGAAAAACGTGGCGGGGGGTCTTTGTTTAATAATATGTAGCGATATAGTAATATACACAAGCAAACTAAAGAAAATGATAAAAATAATCATACCTTCCTCTATGATGAGCATTTTGACGTCACCGCTCGATATGCAATCCACCATCTTTGACGACAGATCGCTGAACGAGTGATACTCTGGACAGGAGAGCAATTGTTTTTCTGTTGTTCTTTCTATATTCTTGAACGCGTCTTCTGATTCACTGTAACATTATTATAAATAATCTGACTACCTGATCCATCTAGCAGTTTGTTTATAAGGCTGCAGAACCCTGGGTTAAAAATAGGCAGAGTCAGCGGTACGGAGGTGCCAATAATTAAATTTATTGGGTTTTTACAGGGCCTAGCCTAAAGTCAGAGTCAAAGTAAAAATATTCTTAATTCAAGTAAGCTTGGACAAGGACTTTTGAATCATCATTTTACAATTTTAATATAAAGCTGCCACTGGTTCAGAATTTAGATTCTACCAAGATTAGCCAGCAAAAAACTCAGTACTTAATTCTATCTTGTATGTTTGAAATGTATATTGTACAATATTTATAATTTTATTATATTCTTTATTAAGTTTAATTATTACTCTCTAAATAAATACATTGAATCATAAAATGTATATTTTATTGAGTCTATTAAATAGTTTTGTGATTATCCTTATGTTTTATGATTATTCAGGTATGTTATTAAACTAATTATTTATTCTTAATTTTTTTAAGTTATTTTACGTCATTTAAGTCTAAACTTGAGCGAACCAACATTCCTGCCATCTCCATCAAATGTGAAATTAGTGTTATAATCTGTACTTAGTTTTTTTTTTTCGTATTCCTAGTTAGATACCACCAGGCAAGATATGAGTCTTAAAATACACAGTCAGATATAAGAAACTCACCAAATGGCTCAAAATACTTAAGGACTTTAAATATGGAGCTTTGTTGACAAATAAATTAAAAAAATTAAAGTACCTATCACTATCTCCAATGTCAGGACACAAGTCGTCATCGCAATTAGTCATGAAGCTCATATTTGGTTTCTTGAAGTCCATATCTAAATGAAATTCTGAATTACCACTTATTAAATCTCTGAAAAAAAATTTTTTTCTTGATAAATTCCTGCTTAAAAATATTGTTTGGTAGCAATATTATCACTTTCGTTTAAGCAGAGGCAAGCACCACTGATTTTCATGTGCATAATTTTTGTTTATAATTCATCTCATGCTTGACAGTGAAGGTAGCATCGTGAGGAAACTTGCATTGTAATGTAATTCCGACACGTGTATTCCATCAACCCGCAATGTAACAGCGTATTGGAATAAGCTCCAAACCTTCTTCTCAAAAAAAGTAGAGGAGGCCTTAGCCCAGCAGTAAAACATTCACAGGCTATTACTGTTTACTGTTTAGCAGATTGATTTGATAAATATTTTAAAATATATACATACCTTATTTCAGTTAATAGGTTTGTATTGTATTTGGTATGTATAAACATCAAGTTTTCTTAAAAAATACAAATTAAAATAATTTTCCAATTACATTTTTCTTTAAATCCATTCATTTTTTAGTTTAAACCATACGTAGCATATTATAAATAGTAATATAATATTATATTAATTTACGATATTGTAGCTGAATTTGCAAAATTATAGATAAAAATTACGAAAAAATAAGTTACTACTATGATGATACATACTTTAATTTTACCCCTGAAGAAAGTTGCACGGGATCCTTAAAAACTTCTTCCATCTTTGATATTAAATTGTAAATACTATTTTGTTATAGGTTATCGGTATGCAAAATATTAATAGACACAAGAAAATTTGTATTTGTATCTGTCAACGGCACAAACGGCACAGAATGTTTGACAATTGATTTTTTTAAATTTCTTGTAATAGCTATGGATATAACAGTTTTGTAGCAAAAAAAACACAAATATTTAATATATATTTATTTTATAGCATATCATATTAAATATTAATACTTTATCTTAATCAGAACTGTCCAGACAAGATTAGATCGCGTGCTATTACAAATCACTGTTAAGTGTATAGCTGTATATAGAATGGAGGGCCGCAGAAACAGTTAGAAAAAGTTATTTTATTTTTAGTGTAATGACTTACGGCACTGAATACGATTTTGTTAAACCATTCGTACAAAGAAATAAATACTGAAGTCTTTGTCAACTAATGTAAAGTGTAATAAATTAATTAAATTATTATAATTAATTTATTTTAGATACCATAAAAGTAAAACAATGAAAATTTACCAAAAAATATCAATGGAATATTTGCGTAATTGTGGTAGATTAAAAACATGTCGTGACTTAAGTGAGAGACCACTCGAACAATTTAAAAAAAAAACTTTATTCAGTAAGTATAACTCATCTGGTACACTAGTAGCTTTTTTTATCTATTTTAATAGTTATTCGGCTTAAATAGTAGATTAATAACATAATATGTGCTAATAAAACATTGACTAAATTATACGTGTCTGCAAAATAGAGTATTTAATATTAACATAGTAATGGTTGCTGAAACCATTATACCCTATGAGTTCCTGATCGATGTAATCGTATCGCTGATATCAACAAGATCGTCTGACCTGTTTGATTACGATGATGTAACTCGCGGGCTGCACATATAGTAGTTTCACAACCGCACGATAAAGTGTTAGCAGTTACTATCTTTTAAATTTGATCATATTTGACATATATATAATGAACGTTAGTTTTACGGGCCCTGTTACGATAACTGCCTGGCTTGTGAACCCTGATTAGTCACGGGATGTGGCTTGAACAGCCCGGATTTGAAATATAAGAATAATTCTCTTTACGTTCTATTAATGTTTGTGTAAAATATAAACATCTTGGCACTAGTATGATATTATCAGCTATTATAATTGATTTTTTTAATTAAATAATATAAATTGTAAATAATTTACAATACATTTTTGTTGGAGTTTTAGCTAAATCACAAAAATAACTCAGTATTTTTGTAAATATCGTTATAGCTAGCAACCCTAAGCGGTAATTATTAACGACTTGGAACTCTATTTACTAACGTCCAGAGCAGATATGTACCGATTAATAAATTGATTTATGTCAGTTGTAAAATTGAGATCAAAATATTGAGAGTAGGTATGGCCTAATCATTTATTGAAAGTACCTCCTCTTGGCTGCATTGATCTATTCCATCTTCAAATCTTCAGGGCACTTAGGCAGTCGACGGTCAGTCAGAAATTCATCCCTGTTTCAGTGAAATTGAACACCAATTGAAGTTAAAGGTAATTATTATAACCATATTGCTAAATTATCAAGTTAACAATGTACTGTGTAATTAAAACAATATTTTAGCTTTTTACATTCATTTAAAAAAAAACGTTAATTTAAAAAACGATCTCACGTTTTTGTAATTGTCGTATTCGAGAAGAGTAAATTACAAAAACAAAAATCCACTTAAAATGTTTAATTACATATTCTAATCAGAATCTTTTTTCACCACTTGACTCTAATGCTAATCGATGAAATAGAAGGATTGCGTTGAAGATCTGCACACAATCTACTCCATCCCAGCTAAAGTTTTCTCAATTTTTTTATTTTTATAAAAAGAGGTAGGCTGATGGACATTGGCATTGTAAGAAATGTTAACCATAGCTTACATTACCAATGCGCCACTTTGGGAACTAAAATGTTATGTCCCTTGTGCCTGTAATTACACTGGCTCACTCATCTTTCAAACTAGAATGCAACAATACCAAATACTACTGTTTTGCAGTAGAATATCTGATGAGTGGGTGGTACCTACCCAGACAAGCTTACACAAAACTTTATCCCTTTATTATTTATTATTATCCTAAACTTATTATTACTTATTTTTATTACTATTTGTCACGCAAACGCAATCCTAATCCTGACTAATATAATAAATGCGGAAGTGAGTTTAATTTGTATGCTTTCACATTTCAACCATGAAATTACGTAATCATACCAAACATCTTTCTCATTCATAACTCGGATGCAAAGCCACGATCAAAAATGAACGCTTCATAAATAGTGTTTGAGTTTGAGCATTGCGAAGATAATTTTTATGAGGGTATTTTTGCATTTATTTATAAAATATATCAATTTTAAATATGTGATATCTGTGACATTATATGTGATTGAATGATATATTATATATGTAATACATAATTAAGGTGTTAATTTGAAAATTTCAACAATATTTGCCAACGTAAAAAGAATATTTTAATTTTGTTTCATAATAAATGTTTAAATTAAGGCACATACCTACAAGTAAAAAGCTTGACGGATGACCTTTTCGAAGTCGGCTATTTAGATTTTTTTCTGAAAAGGAATACAATAAAACAACTATTCTAAATTTTTGGAGAATAACCTAGAATATTACCAAGAAATATAAATCACCAACCTTGGAAACTACAATGTTGTGTCTGTAAAAATTTGAAGCATATGTTTCAAATATGCATATATTATACTTTATCTCTCTTTAAAATGAATATAATAGTTAGGGTAGTTTGAAAAAATGGGAAGTCAGCGATTTTCTTTCCAATGTTACCAGTATAATACTTTTTTGTCTATTAATAATATCCTCCAGACCGATTTTGGCCACGGCAGCCAATCTCAAGATAGATTAGCCAACTGCACAGGACATATTATAGTGTTCATGTGTGTGCGTAAACACAGGTGCACTCTCTATTCCCTCGCTCTCATAATCCGATGGGACGGCAATCCCATAATAAATACTACTGCCGAATAGCAGTATTTAGTATTGTGTCCCGGTTTTTAGGGTGAGTGAGCCAGGGTAACGGCCACAAGGGGATATAACATCTTAGTTCCCAAGGTTGGTGGCGCTTTGGTTATTTAAGGAAATATTAGTATTTCTTACAATACCAATGTCTATGGGTGGTGGTAACGATTTCGTCCCATTTGTTGGCCCATATGTTTGCCTATTTTATATATAAAAATAATATCCGGATCCTATATTGAAAGCGTGATGCAAAATTATTAAGAACCCTGCGTAGGCGGGTAACGGGCAATGCGCAGTTGTCAAAATATTGATCGTCTATCACGTGCGACTTCAGTATACAGGCCCCTGGAATAGGACCCCCTCCCGCTACCCCGCGCCCCACATCTGCTTTATTCTCTCAGTACCGATGGCATATTTGTTAACGCTGCATCCATTACGCAATCACAGCGAGGTGTCTATTGTATCTTTGTTTCAAGTATGTATATACACTGGCCTCCAAAAAAATCGACCCACCTACATTTTTTGTAAAAAAGCTATCGTATGGTTTTAAACTACCACATATTTATATTTTTAAGATTGATAATGAAAAAATGCAATTGTAGGATTGTACAAAAACAGAAATAGTGCGCAAAAAATAGGTTTTTAGGTAAATATGTGAGAAAATACGAAAACACAAAATTTTACGCAATTTTATTTTTTGTGTACAAAACGATTATGCCGTTTGTTTTTAAATTTGGGGGCCTAAATCTTACTTTAATAGGGAGTGTTTCCTCCTCTTGACCTAATCACTGCCTGCATACGCCTATAAAGTGACCTGATTAGCTTTTTAATGTCTTCCTGTGGGGTCCGTTGCCATTCTTCAGTTAGGGCAGCTTCCAGTTGATTCAGGGTTTCTGGAATTGGATTTCGTGCTGGAACCGTACGTTTTAGCTGGTCCCAGAGGTGCTCTATCGGGTTTAAGTCCGGACTATCGGCTGGCCACTGCATAACTGGAATTTCGACTTCCCTGAGATAGTCTTTAACAATTTTAGCGACGTGAGGTCGTGCGTTGTCGTGCATAAGTTGGAAATTATCCCCAATATATCCAGCGTAAGGCATCACATGAGGCTCCAGAATGTCCGTTATGTAAGTTTCAGCATTAACAGCACGATTACGGAAAAAAACCAGCTCTGTGCGTCCCGTCAAAGAAATACCTCCCCAAAACATTGTAGAGCCTCCACCAAATCGGACTGTTTCTCGAATGCAACACTGAGAGTAGCGTTCACCTGGCCTTCGCATGACGTTACGTCGTCCATCAGAGCCTACTAGAGACATTCGGCTTTCATCACTGAACAATACTGTCTCCCATTGGTCCAGTGTCCAATCGACGTGCTGCCTAGCAAATTGTAGTCTTGCTTGTCGATGGGATGCTGTGAGTTTTGGTCCTGTTGCTGGATTGTGAGGGGTTAAGTTTTGCTCTTGAAGTCTTCTTCTTACAGTATTTTCACTCACAGACACTCCACGACTTTCTCGGAGTCTACCTTGAACCTCAACAGCCGAAAGATGTCGGTTTCTTAAAGACGTCAAACAAATAAAACGGTCATCGGTCGGGTTCGTGACACGCCCCCTGCCAGATCCTGGTCTCCGGCGATACTCCCCTGTCTCCAAGTAGCGTTTGTACACTCTTCGCACCGCTGAACGACTTAATTTTAGTGTTCTAGCCACATTTCGCTGACTTAACCCCTCATGAATAAGAGCTACGACTTGAGCAGCTTCTGCTTCAGTAGTATCCATTTTTTATGTTTAAACTTATTAAAATTATTGTTTCAACAAAGTTTCATACACTTAATCAATAATAAACATCGAATCGAGATGATTCCGCGTTAAGAACTGGAAATAAACTAACCATGCACTTTGTGCACAAAGTAACGTTTTCTTATCAATACTTTAAAAATATTCCAAATATCCTCAATAACACTTACAACTCCTCCAAATCAATATCAAGTGGGTAATAAAATGTTAAATGTATGTCCCATAAGTAAAACAATCCACCTAGGTCGTCGCATAGTTAAGATAACAACTTTGTAAGTAAAAAAATACGGGTGGGTCGATTTTTTTGGCGGCCAGTGTATATAATTCATAAGTCATAGTTTCTAGAAAAATCTTTGATGGTAAGAAAAGGTAAAGGCCTGTAAATGGTGGCCTCATCTCCGTTTAATTAAGTTTAGGAGCTTATTCTACCACACTGCTTCAATGTGGATTGGTGGACACATTTGGAGGTTTTATATCTTTCCTCACGTTTTCCTTAACCGTCGAGCAAGAAATAAATTATAATCACGAAAATTCAATGGTGCGGGCCCAGATTGGAACCCACAATATTCGGTCCACTGGACCAATTTCGGCTTGTTATTATTAATTATTAGCGCTTTCACTGCAGTCTATTCAAATACGTACAACACACCTGGTTCCAAACAGAAAAATCCATTCGTTTACGAGGTACGATGCCACAGACAAACAGATACACATGTGGGTTAATGTCACCGACGTGACGTCACCCGGTGGATGAGAGACGTCGAAGTTGATGGCCAATGAAATAATTTCTAATATTATAATTAATATATTCAAACATGGAATTGCTAATGAACTATCTGGGCTCTTATTAATTAGTTTAATCTTTTTTATTGATTAAAATCGCCCTTTTCTGTACAAAGTTAAACTTTAAAAGCAAAATCTTATCTTTATATGAAAAAATTGTAGAGAAATCGCTACAGGCATTCTGAGACACACGAAGTAGAAGAATTGATTATTTCATATAATAAGAAAAATATATTTCACTTATTAATATGATTCTATATAGCAACTAAATACGCGGCGCACACACAGACACACACACAAACACACACAAGGAAGTAGAAGAGGGGCATGACGTCATAAGAGATGACGTTTGCCGTCACGGCACACGCTAATGGATGTTTCAGACCAATCTCTGTTACGCTTTCAAGGCTAAACCACTGAACCGATTTTGATAAAATTTTAATATTGAGCAAGTTGAACCCCCCAATGATCGAAATAAGCAATTTTTTTTAAACCTATATCCCTACCAAGGGGCAGAAGCTGCGGGCAAATACTATTGATATATTTATTATGTGACTACCTTCAATGTACAATTACATTGGCATATATAACAATGACAGCCTGTTAATGTCCCAATGCTGGACTAAGGACTCCTCTCCCTTTTGAGGAGAAGGTTTAGAGGTTATTCCACCACGCTGCTCCAATGCGGGTTGGTAGAAAACACATGTGGCATAATTTCAATGAAATTAGACACATTTGGCATATATGTTTACATGCAATTTTTTTTTGTTTCAGCAATGGCCCATCCGTCACCCTACCAAATGGTAACATGCCCTTACAACGAGACTCACCAGTTGGAGCATTACCGAATGCACATCCACCTACAAAAGTGCAGGAAACAATATACCGGGTACAACAAACTCATCTGCCCGTTCGATACGACGCACGTAGTTAATGATGTCGAGTTGGACGTAAGTGACTTATACTTTTGTAATACTTGCTAATCGCCGAGATGGTCCAGTGGTTAGAACGCGTGAATCTTAACCGATGATCGTGGGTTCAAACCCGGGCAAGCATTACTGAATTTTAATGTGCTTAATTTGTGTTTATAATTCATCTCGTGCTCAGCGGTGAAGGAAACCTGCATGTGTCTTATTTCACTGAAATTCTGCCACATGTGTATTTCACATATAAGCTCCAAACCTTCTCTTCAAAAAAAAAAAAAAAGGAGTGGCGGCCTTAGCCCAGCAGTGGGATAATCACAGGCTGTTAGTTACCTTATCGTCCCGTACATAATAATTTGCGTATAATCCGTTCTCAGTGAGCGTCTACGTCAGAAGGAGTAACTGTGACAAATTTCAAGTCAATCGGGCGGATTGTTTAGGAGATCTCGTGATGAGTGGTATTTCGCTTATATATTTATCTATATATATATATATATATACATATATATATATTCCATATATAACAAGTGAAATAAACAAATTTGACGTTTAATTAACATAATTTTTTCACGACTAAGTAATAAATTGACGGATTTGTGAAAAATATTGCGTTTTGATTTTGAGCGAAGTTATCTGAAATGTGATATGTATATACATATATTATATAATAATATATATAATAGGGTTGTATTATAAATAGGAATATATTAATCAATAACGTATTGTAGTACACATTATGGCTAATTATTAATAATTAATGTCCTCCAGACCGATTCATATATATATATGTATGTATGTATCCTGGGACATTATTCACTAAGCAGAGCTTGGAAGAGCTTGGAGCGTGCTATGAAAACCAGACAACTGATATACTATATATACTACTTTTCTTTTGTAAATACATACTTATATAGATAATTACACCAAGAGTCAGGACAAACAGACATGTTCATGCACACAAATGTCTGTCCTGGGAAGGAGTCGAAGCCACAACCTTCGGCGTGAAATCAAAGTATCTACCAACCACGCCAACCGGCCCGTCAAATATAGTGCACGAGTGTGTGCGCAAACACAGATGACAGACTCTATTCCCTAACCCTCATAATCCGATGGGACGGCAATCCGACCGGAGAGTTGCTCACAATATGGAACAAGTTTTTAATATTTCGTAAGCATATATATATTTTTCGTTCCAGTATCATGTGAGCATGTGCAGCCAGAGAGGGATGCTGGATAGCCAATTGTACGTGATGGATAGTGACTTCCGTCCAGCTGTCGAAGTGCAACCAGTCCCGGTGGTCGAGTGCGAAGAGAATTGGGAAGACGTAAGTCGTTATTTTACATAAAATGTAAGGACGAATGATTTTTGATGAGTAAACATTTAAGCGCTCAGGCAGATGACGTCAGCGTAAGATTAACTATTGTGTTAATGTGTGCGTGATATCTGTATATGTTTACACATCAATTCTCGTGAGTATCATGGCACTCACACTAAAAAAAATTTAAAAAGGGACTAAAAAAAAAAAAAGATTTTTTTTTCGGCATAAATTGGCAGGTATACTAGATTGAAATGTTATCGTTGAATCGTGAGCATTCAAATGATTGTTTATTTCACAGTTCAATACTGAAACATACAAACCTGATCCGGCGAAAAAAGCTCATATTATAAAAAAAATAAAAGGCGCAACGCCGTCCGAGAGGCGCAAGGCACGCATGGAAGGCATTGCAAATTATCGACCGCTTTAATAAATATATTTATTTATTTTATAATTTGCAATTTGAATGATAACTATATAGATCTATAGTTATAAAGTTTTAATTCAATTCAGTTGAGATAGATGTGCGTTTTTGTATTTAATCAAATAAAATAACACTTATTAATTTTTTTTTTGTATGTGTAGCGAAGAGTACTGGTTTGAAATTGGGACATTCTAGAATTTTTGTAGCGAGTTCTATTTTCAAATTTAATCCAAAAACAATGCTATATAGAGAATCTGTTTTAAGGTCGATCTATATCAATGTATGTTAGTGTCTAATTCTGATAAGACTTATTAAGATTGGTAACCAAGTTTTTAAACCTCTAAACATCTTCCTCCCAAGGATATTAGAGCATAGACAGCTACAAAAATAGGTTCGGATAAGATTACGCTTTAGTCATAGACAAAATATTATTATTCGAGACACGCTCAAGACAATGTTGCCAATCTTAAAAACATATATATGTATATATGTTAAATTTTAAAAATGTAATTTAAGCTGAATTGTAATTGTCTATTTTTCTATGGAAGCGTCCGTCTTGTAATCTTATTTTGTCGTAACGTAATGTTAGATTAAGATTTTTTTTTAGGTTTATTGTTTTATTAATTTACATTGTGATAAATGTTGACAGATATGAAAAATCATTTATCTACGAGTAAGTTGTGTTTAGAGATTAATTTTATCTCTATTATGAATAAATATATTTTTTTTTATTCATTTGACTTTTGAGGTAAACAACGTGATTGAGATGATGGATAATAACCGGGGTGCTCGAATGTAAGGAATGTAGGATGTAGATATTGAAGCTTCTGCTATATATTATATATTAAACTTTTTTTTTTAATTTGAATTTCCATAATACCATCTGTCATAATAAAGAACTGCCTGGCTGTATGTGATAGCCTTTAACTTTTAAAAAAAAAAAAAAAACTTCAGAATTATATTTCTATTTTAAAAGTGTATTTGTTTTTAACAACGCTGATATACTTATGATATAAAATATAGCAGTCGCTTTTAACGTGCTAATAAATGTGTTATTAAGTAAATGTCCAGTGTAATCCCGTATATTATATTAAAATTTAAGTTTTTTTTTTAAATACGCATCAAATTGATATCTATGACCTCTCTTATTTTTGACCATAAACAAAAGTCTATCTGACGATTATATTCGGTCAGTATATGCCAGTGATGTAAATTAAGTAGTTATAAAGCGATTGGGACAAACCATTAAAACGAATTAATATCCTACACAGACAAACAGTAATGTATGATTATGTTTAGAATAACTTTTTTTATAATGTGTATGAAATGTAAGCAAACACTTAAAAGTATGGCTGTTATATAATACCATAATATGATCAAATATTTTGAGTCGTACATTGTTTTCTTAACCGTCTAGACTAGATTGGAAAAATGTAATCAGATTAATGATTACAATTACATTATGTAATCATCAATCACTAGTAGGAAAGATAAACTTTATGTATAAATGTTGTTCAGGTGCCGTTTAATTGGTTAAACAATGCTGTCTCTTTTTTTCGTACGTTACCAACTATGGAAGAAAGAGATAGAATAAGTGTCTGAATAAACGTTTAATTACAAGTAAAGGGCGTAAGTTTAATGTGTTAACATTGTCGACATAAAAACGCAATTTTATCACAAATCCATAATGAATACCTTTGGTTTTAGATCTCGATGATGATTCAAGTTCAAAGCCGTCTATTTAAGTTTTCTCCTGCTATTATAATAGGCTAAAGTGAAACAGTGTTAACGTTACTTAAAATGTCGGGTTCGAATCAAGCAAGCACAGATATTTAAAACGATATCTTGCGTGTCTATGGTTTTACATTTTGTATATATTATAAAGAAACAGTAACATTGATTTTTATTAATAAATGTTAGATATAAATAATACTGAATTAATGTATTCTTGTAATATTATTATATATTATTATAATATTATTTTCAAGCAGTTACCAATTATTGGATTTATATAAATCTAAATGTGAATGATTTGATGGTTTTATTTATTTGTCTGCCATAACACTACCTTCCCCTTCTCACACCAACACCATTGAAATAAAAATATTTTTACTCAGACTGACTTTTTCAAGTACTTATGAACCGTCAAACGCTACCATTATCATTACAAAGTAAGGTCATATTTGTTCTGGGACAGATTTAGATTTCAATATATTTCTTGGTATTTTCACAAACCATCAAGGAAAGAGCCTTCTCCTAAAAGGCCGGCAACGCATCTGCAAGCCCTCCAGTACGTGGCAGGTTGGTATGGCAGGTGCCAGTTTGTCCAACATAAAAAAAAAACTGATTATAAAAATGTTTTTAGAAGGCGTTTAAAATATACTTAGGTACCTCCAATTTAAAAGATTTTATATAACAAACAAAATAGTAATAATATATATAATAGTAATAATAAGCAATAAATATTTATAAATGATAAAACAATTATTCTAAAAAAAAAAAAAACTGTCTAAAAAATGAAAAGAAAATGGAAAATAAGGAAAATATATATTAATAAAAAAAATATAAATAATAATAAAATAAAATGATGAACAGATTTCAATAAATATGCCGCATCCATACTTTTGTATTCCTGAGGTGACACGGCGGGCGATATGTTTAACAAGCTCGTCGATCGTCGATCGAGAAGAAAAAATTTCTACATCTACCTTCTTTATTATGAATTTTTGTAACACTGTATGCTAGATTTTTATATTAGTTTGTAACTTTCTCATGTAAGTGAATTTCTGTAATTCTTTATGAGAAATAAATTCTTTAAACTTAAACTTACTTCCAATTTTAGTAATTAATTACTCAAAGGATATTTCGTGTTATTAGTTTAAAGCCCTTTTTGCCAAAACTACAAATTATAAATGTAATAATTGTCTATGGTACGCCTTTGGTGTTTTTTTTTTTATTTACTTTATTTATAATGTTTAATTTCATATTCACTACTAACTGAACAATGATAAATTAATTAAAGCCTAACAAAATGAACGAGATAAATATTCCGTAACATTTCACTATTGCCATGTTGTGTGAAAAAGATTTACTAAAACTTATTTAAACTGGTGCAGGATAAAGAGATGGCTAGTGTTGTGTCATTTTGCATTTTGTTCGAAATTTTTATACACATCAATAAGTGCACTTTGGGTAAAGACCAATAAAATGAAATAGAAGGTACTAGTATTTTACACGGTTGGTGCTTTGATATTTTACAAAAATAGTATGTTAAATTTGTAAACTAGGTAGATGGCTTTATAATTATTGCCAGACTGTCTAAAAAGAATAAAAAATATATAAATATGTTTTAGATGTTTTTATTTTACACTATTTATATATTCTTCGTCCATTTTCTGGAACTTTTCCGTCATATCATCAGGGATTTCCACTGCTTTTAAGTCTTCTGCCCCAACTTCGTCTTCCTTTTGTATTAAAATGTCGACAACATTCTCACATGCAAGTAATATGTTCGGATCTTTCTCCCATTTATGATACTCACGTAGTACATAATAAACTCCATTATCCCTCAATATTTCTCTACCTGTTCGGTGTGCACATAACTGATTTAACGTCTCAATTATCATCTTTCGTATATCTATATCAGCGTCCCTTTGTTTTTCTTTAGGTAAATATTGTAGAGCTATCGGCAATTTGTCCATTTCATCGTCGGGGTAATCTTCGTTACCCATCAAAGGTGATAATAGATATGTAAGCAAATCTAAATCATTACTCAACAGGAAGTTGTGGTATTTTGTGTCGAATGATAAATTTCTCAACGTACCGATAGCTCCACCTCTACGTATCACAGATTCTTCATAATTACAAAACGGTAAAAGTTTTATAAGAGGTACATATGGGTTTTCTTCTGTCAACCACTTCCGTATTCTTGGTGCACAGCTTAAATTACTAAACATGGGAGCTAAGTAATGTAACTTGGATCCTTTCTTATTATAATCTAAGTTAACGAAAACACTTAATAAGTCATTCATATGGGGCATATATATATCAAGGCAAACCTCTAATAACTTTTCTTGTCTTGTGATATTGGATAGGATCATACAGACGGCATCCGCATCTTTTTTATGTTGATCGAGGACATAACCTATGAATATTTCAACAACATTTTTCATATTGGGTTTGTATTTGAGTAGCTCAGAAGCGCCAATCGGGTTCGCAGTCACGTTAACTAGTAATAGCAACGCGTTTTTGCTAATTTCATCCACTTTATCGTTTGTTAATTCAAGTACACACTGTATAATTTTTTCGTTTTTTAAAAGAACATTAATCCCGTCTTCCGAACCGGACAGGCCCAGTAAATGATCCAATGCAATGTGCTTTAGGTCAATTCGTGATTGCGGTTTTAAGAACTGTATCATTTCATCTAGCGGATCTTTTGCCATGGTTTGTTATTTTAATAAAACTTTGAATATAACATGCGGAATAGATGTTTTTTATTTAATGAAGTGTCATTGTCAAATAAACATCAAAACTTATTAACTGACAGATAACGTCATCAGGGCTTTAAAAAATCGTAAACGTAAAAATAATCGTAATTTTATTTTCATTCAACGAGGTTAATGTTAATATTGAAATATCGGTAATAAATTAAACGTTATTTATGGTACGATTGTTTTTTATTGCATTTTTTTTTAATTTATTGTACGCGGTGGACAATTATGTTTTTATATAGTTTTAGCAAACAATAATTAAGGAAAGTAACTAATATTTACTATGCTTTAAACGTTGTATGTATGTAGAAAATTATAATAAAATATCAACGTATATTTTGCATTTAAACGATTATTTGCGCTTACATAACTAAGTATAAGAATAAACACAAAATTATTCTTTTATTTTGCTAAAATGGCGTACAATATTTCTAGGTACGCTTTACACTTTCGAATAATGTATAAGATAAGGATTATCTTTTTTACGATTGGGTATATGAATGAATCGACAAATGGTCGTAGAAAATATATTGCAGGTATTATCTAATTTATACTAATAATTAACATATTTTTCTAGCACAAATTTAAATGAGCTAACTACTATACTCCAACTATTATTTTTTTATTGAGGAAAGTGAAATATTGGAGTTGGAAAAATAAAGTATGTATGCAAACACAGGTGCAGTCTCTATTCCTTAACTCTCATAATCCGATGGAACGGCAATCCGACACAACTGGAAAGAGTTCAGGTCCAGGACCAACGGCTTTATGTACTTTCCGAGGCACGAGAGTGTACACACTTCAGAAAAACCCAATAACTTTTTACTGGTCTGGCCTGGGAATTGAACCCAGGATCTCCGGGTCTGCGGCCTTACATCAAGCCACTAGACCAACGAGGCAGTCGGCAAATCTTATATGATGATATATCTGAATTAGATATTCAGATGATAAAAAGGCAATGAGATTAATTAGTTTATTTTTGCCTGTTATTCTTTAATAATAGTGTTTATATTATGTCTTCTAATATTATATTAAATGAGCAATGCTTGTATATACATACATGTACAAATGTATAATTTTTTGTATTTTATTTTTTAAATACCTATATATATTGTGAAAGAGATGTAACGATGAAATAAAATTTTTAATTTAGAAAAGGTTTTTCTTTGGTTATTTGTCTAAAAATAAGTATCTGATGGATAGAAAATAATGACTCCGTGTTATGTGACAAACTAAGCGACTTTGGGTAACACATTTAATAAAATAACTGCAGTGTGAATTTATTTATTTAAACAAGAGAAACACACCTACTCTAAACTAATCTTTTAGTAAGATGATATAAGCTCTATTAATATTGAAATTTAATACTAAAATATTATAACGATTAAAACTAATTAAAAGCTGACCAAAGAGGTTTCCTATCCTTAATGTTAGAGTGGACATTTGACTACAAAAAAAAATAACTAGAAAATATGAAACGATTAAGTAGTTAAATATGGTAAAACCCCGAGTTACGCTACACTGTGTGACTTCTTACGCCTATATGAAGGGTGAGAGTGAAATTTTAGCACACATGTTTGTGTGTGTGTGTGTTTGTACAAACTTATTTGTACTCTTTACTTCTTTACTGTCAAAAATTCAATAATGGCCTTTATTTTTTAATGTTTTTTTATATACCTTACTGTCTTACGGACTCTTTTTATAAGCTACCTTTTAAAATGTGGTTTAAATAGTCAATCCATATTTAACTAATAAGTGAAATTTTAATCAAATTGTTCTTATTTTTATGACGTGTAATTGCAACAAAAATATTATACAAATCGTCAAATTATTTTTTCTATTTAGATTCACTAGCCATTTATCGCAAAAATTTAAAATTTCTTTAGTTACTTTTTTCAAAATCGTATTTCAAAGCTAGCTGTCAACAATCGCGTGAATGTGGGGTTTTTCCTTACAATATTTAAATCTAATATTAATTTTAAATCCAAAACGTGCTGAATCGTAAATCTATTTACATAATATTATGTATGTCGTATTATCGTTAAATTAATTACGTTTTATTTTTAGATATAGATTAAATAAAAAAGTATCACTACAGATAAAATATTTTTTTGATTAAGTGACATTTAGATAGATTGGTAATATATACACGTAGTTTCGGACTTTATTAAATGTGCATTATTTTATTGCAAACTATGAAAAATGTTAATAATAAAGTGATTTATATTTATTTGAAAATGTATTACATATGTGAGCGAATAAGCACGAATACTATTGTGTTGTCTACTTAATACCAAAAACTCCTATTAAAAAATAATATTTTATGAAAAAATATTTTTGACAACATTGACAAGTGACGTTAGGTCTAATGTTTTTAATTTTTTTTAATTAATTTGTAACGCAAAGAGTTTTCACTGGATAATTCATCAGATCAAATTATATCTATTAGGAGAAATACATGTATATTATAAATTAATTTATAATGCAGATTGTTTTTTATATTATATAGATATTATATACTTATACAATGTCTGAATCTTTTTTTAATTTTATAGTTTTCTGCTGTTATACTTTTCAACTGTCTAAATTATACTATTACTGATTATTACTTTTAAGAAATTGTTTTCAAGTTTATGCAATTATTTTTTCATCAGGTAACAACTGAAATCTGAATATTTCGCATGCCAGCTCGTTTTTTTCTCTTTTTCACAAACTCCTCGCCATACTATTGTAATATCTATGTACTTGACAAAAATAGAATAATAGTATACTATTACAAACTATTAAATGCTGTTAAAATAATGTTATTTGAAGTATAAAGGATTGAACACACTTGCGCCATACAGCTATTAAGCTACGGCTAGATGTGATACACGAGCGAGAATAAAAAAAGATAATTATATCAATTGTTTTTTAGATGATTTCAAGTCAAATACGTTTTCTTATTGTCTTGCAATTATGTCCAATCCCGATATACTATACAATAAAGACGTATAATAATAAATATGAATCGTGCGAAATTGTCTTGAGTTAGTTGACGAGCATTTTCCTTAAGCAGGTTACGAAGATCATGAGGATAGTTGACGTTCTTAGGATGTCAGCATCTGTAATAAATAGATGTATATATATATAAATAAAGTAAATAGACCTACAAATACAATGACCTGATTAGTAGTATGTAGTTATGTAAGAAAAATTATCATATATTTCTGGGAATAAAAACCTCCATAACTTATGGGATTAATGGTAAATGGTAGTCTCCTCACCAATTACCATAGTTCTGTCTTCTGAAATCACAGGTTTTCATACAAAGTTTTATTTCTCTTACTCTTTAGTGGTCGATTTTTTTTTTATTTAAAGGAACCTGTATGCATATTTTTATCGTCCTGATGGTGTGAGCCCGTGTAGTATTTGAAGTAATTTAATATGCCAGTCAGTCATTTATCCTTTTAAATATATAGAAGATTTTGAAATAAAACAGGCAGGCACATAAAAAATTACGTAAATCAAATCAATAAGAAAGGATCACAAAATGTACGGACAACAAATATATAGATTTGATTATCACACACACACACACCCTTCAAACCGGAACACAACAATACCCAGTATTGCTGTTTTGCGGTAGAATATCTGATGAGTGGGTAGTTACCCAGACGAGCTTGCACAAAACCCTACCACCAGTAAAGTTAAACTTCAAAACACGCAGTTCAGGCATTTACAAATTATTTTATTTGATGGTAAGACTTTGGTTGTCTGGGTAGGTACCAACTCACGGTAGCATGCGAAAGCGATCCCGTGGTGCTCCTCGTTATGACGGAAAGGGTAACCATCAAGTGGCCGATTTGCCAGTTTGCCTAGATATTTGAAATAAAATAAAAAAAGTTTTGATATTTTTACTTTGGATTCAAGACGTCACTGACTGCATCCGTACAAGCTAACTAGCAAATTAAATAGTATTTCGTCATACCCACGATATGTGGCTTGTTGATAAGAAGGGCCAGTATCAATAACTCTTAATAAGGTAGATCTACAAGAGGTGTGCATTTATTAAAAAGTACAGACTGTTCTTCATTGAAAATCGAATGGAATTAACACAGACATCTGTGCCCTCCACTAAAAACATGCAGTACACTCTTACTGCAGGGTTTTAGTGGATATTCTGGTCTCCCCTTCAGGCTTCAGGCACATTGCGTTTTCCAGCTGGTTCAGTTGCATATTAAAATAATCTAATTCGTGGATAAATTTTACTTATCCAGACAACTAGAACTTAAACTCACCGCTACACGAGTGTTCCTTCTCCCTGTAGCCATTCTCAGTGTCACACAGGCATATCTTGTCTTGTGGCGAGTGGACACGAAGATGCGCAGGCGCAGAGCTGGTTATATTTGGTGTTAAGCAGATGAGGCCGTCGTTGCATTCGTCACTGTTCGCGCACACGTGATAAAGAGCTGAAAAATGAAATGCGTAACATTAGTTTTATAATATATTATCGAACTAAGATTGACGAGTGTTCAGTGGTTAGAGAATGTGAAATTTAACTGAAGCTTTTAGTTTCAAGCCCCGGCCATCATAAAGGTATTATCAAGGCTTGATTTTATATTTCATCTTGTGGCTGGCGTTGAAGGAAAAATTGTGACCTTTGCCCAGCAGTGGGAGATTTATGAACTTTTATTTAACTGTACTTGTTAGTACGTGAGTATCAAACCTTTCAGAATTTAAAGCCAGTTCCACACAACCGACTTAGATGATTTTTTTTACACACTCTTTACTCTAGTGGCAATACCAACTACTAAAAATATTTTTAGTACAATTCTAACTAACATAACGCGAAAGTTTGTGAGGACAGATCTTACGGCTTAAGAATTTATTTCTCAAAAAAAAAAGAATACAATTAATATTTAAGTATGTTAATCTTGTTTTCTCAAATATTTAAAGTGTTAAATATTTGAGAAAACAAGATTAACATACTTAAATATTATATACACACACACACGGGCGGTACACAAAAATAAGGAACAACAAATTAAACTCTTCACTCAAAATATTGTGGGTATGACAAAACAATGTATCGTTTGTGTTATAGCAATTTGGATAGCAATTAATGTTATTTTCTTTAGCCAATTTACACATTAAATTTTTTTAAGAAAAATACAATAATTAAATAATATAACAGAATAGGATCAAATTTGGAATGGTGATAGCTTATACCTCCTTCACATATAGGCTACTATTTCCCCTCTCACTCGGGCCTAGGTGTGGGCGGAAGCTAAAGACCATATAAGTGTTCCACCGCTTTTACCCAACTTCCCATACAAAGAGTATAATATTTTCAGGGTTCATGTAATCGTGTGTATGTGAGTTTCTTTATTACATCTTAAGTTTTAAATGTCTCAATTTAAAGTATGGGGTATCGTTAGAATCCTTACGTCATTCCGATCAGTGTCATACTTCAATTCTATTTCTCCTCAAGTTATACAAATATGTTGTAATTGGTATAAATGACGCGAAATACTATTTTTTTTACATCAAACAACAAGTCCTATCAGATCGGAAAAGATATAACTTTGTCCCGTTTGCAGTTGAATCACTTGGACTTTGGAGTAAAAGTGCAATAAGGCTTTAATGAAAATAATTCTTTGTCGAATGTAAATATTTAAAAAATAAAAGCTATAATATGTTCATATCAAAATTCTAATAAACGCAAAGTTATGGCCGTCGCTTAACAAATTCCGCGTTATCGTCCTGATTGGTCGCGCGTGTTTGTTTCCTCATTACACGAACGATCGTAATTTACTGCAACGTTCGTGTTTTGATTTTGTTTTATGATAATAAAATGTCGTGTTAAAATATATATGAGAATTTTCAGTCTATATTTCCATTTTGTAATATAACACCAAACGATTATCGTTTCTTTTGATCAATTACACGGATTTTTTTAGGAAAATTACATTTCCATGACTTTTATTCACGACTTTAAATATCGTTAAGGTTCTGTTATCAAAAACTGACCTTTATAATCTGTGCTTATAATAAATAATTTATCGTGCTTTGTTGTGATTTTAATATTTTTTTGAATATATTCTATTAGTTCTTATGAGAAAGCAGAAATGGTTAGAACTCGTGAATCTTAAGCGATGGTCGAAGGTTCAACCCGGGCAAGCACCACTGAATTTTCATGCTTAATTTGTGTTTATAATTCATTTCTTGCTTGACGGTGAAGGAAAACATCGTGACGAAACCTGCATGTGTCTAATTTCCCTGAAATTCTGCCACATGTGTATTCCACCAATCCGCATTGAAGCAGCGTGGTGGAATCAGCTCCAAACCATCTTGTCAAAAAAGGAGACAAGGCCTTAGATCAACAGTGGGACATTCACAGGCTGTTACTGTACTGTACTGTACTGTACGAGTCGGTCTTAAGCGAGGCGCGCAAATAGATGTCATATAAAAATACACTTATACTTGGTATTGTTGTGTTCCGGTTTGAAGGATGAGTAAGCCAGTGTAATTACAGGCACAAGGGTCATAAAATCTTAGTTCCCAAGGTTGGTGGCGCATTGGCTATGTAAGCGATGGTTGACATTTCTTACAATGCCATTGTCTAAGGGCGTTGGTGACCACTCACCATCAGGTGGCCCATATGCTCGTCCGCCTTCCTATTCTATATAAAAAAAAAACGTTACACACGGCAACGTTTCACTCAAATTCGACTTCGAACAGCATTTCATTGTCCATGAAATAACAACGCCTGAACAATTACCTGTATATATTATAAAGGCAACGAAACGAATAATTACAAAAGCTACACTATAATTGTACACCTCCCCAGCCCCTTCCCTCTGAGGCTAATTGGGAGGGGTGTAAGTCACGTGACCTTAAACGCTTATTTATTACACCGCTCTCCATTAATTACGTTACAACCATGGCCTCTTAATAGGGTCACAGAATGACGTTATTACGTTTTAAGGGAAAATTATAATCTTAAGTATAATTATTGTTATATATATATATTTTTGAATGTGATAAATATTTTTCTATGTCATAACTGTTTGTCTTTCTAAAATTAAATGAATTAATATTGCGAAGTAAATGTTATAATTGGTTTAAGTAATTTTATATCTGTAGGTAGGATATTTAAAGACAGTACAGCCTAAATCGTTGGATTTAACAGCATGAAATTTTGCAAAGAAATTCCTATTCTGTCTGTGATAAAATAATTCTTTTTTTTTCTTTAAATAGACTAACAGCAATGTACGTTTGTTTTAGCTCAGTTGCTAGGATCCTGTGATTTTTAGATTACTATGCCCGTAAACATTTCACGTCTCAACCACTCAGCTGATCGTCATGAAATTTTACATGCACGATGTAAGGAATACAGATTACGTATTACCTAACACCCGTCACATGCGGACAAAGCCGCGGCCGGATCGTAGCCAATTATAAGACGAAATCAGGGGCCGAATTCTACTAATTTAGAACGATTACGATACGTTCGAAATACAATTCCGTCCAACTTTGAATCATCTATATTTATTCGAATCGGAACCGATAATATGTTAACATATACCGTTATGTCAAAACCAAACGTAATTGTTAACTTTTATGGCAATAGTCGATAATTAAATTAAAGAATAGGAAAACGGAAAAACTTATTTTTTAAAAGCAAATTAGCCTTTTATTGATAGGAAAGCAAATACAACATGATTTTTTTTTCTTTCCGAGTCTCGGGTAACTTCTAGACTTATCTTGTTACTGAGAATTAATTGATAGCAACTTCGACCCAGGATTTTAACCTAGTGCTTCGGTACCAGCAAGGAATAGCCAAGCGGAAGGTGACACCGTCCAGAAACGAGTGTGGTGTGCTTTTGGACATGGCGCGTCACACTTAGTTGTTGGGTTCCAGCGCCTTTCCCTGGCGGTGGAGCGAGATAAAAGCCATGCTATCGCACCTTCTCCCTCCATCGTAAGCGGCGCTGGGACTACGTCGACAGATTTCTGTACTTTAGGCTGGAGGCCGGAGGCAGAGGCGGGCCGTCGGGACGTTATGGTAGTATGAGCAAGGGAACCCACCCATAGAGAAAACGCTGTGTTTGGTTGTATAGTTTATGAGTCCCATTGGAGTACATACAGCTTAGTTTGAAATAAACTTGGAATAAGTTTCATCTGAATGATTTGTTAAATTAGACTACCTTGAAAACCACTGGCTTCACACGAGGAGGATGACCTTGTAAGTCCCACATAACCCCCACTTGATTGGGGGCAAACAAATAAATGCGTTTTCCAGCGATAAAAAAATGTTCAAGTCCAGAACCTTCTAGGCTAGCCACTAGATCTTTTACATTATATAATATATAAGGAATTTAATTGTGAATTTCATTAACCTATTCGTCCAAAGAAAAAGAAGACGACGATAGGTGTTGACCTTTTTAGTATTCACGTTGGACAGAATAAAAGTTCAGCCGAGGTCAACGCTTATCTAACCGTATCTGAAATAGGCATACGTTTTACATAGTTTTATTTCGACCTAACTAATATTGTAAAGATGTTAATTTGGGTCTTTGTTCCTTTAAAATAGTGGCAAAAAGTCTTGCATGAACAGCATGGTTGAAGGCTCCTGGTTGAAGATAAACCGTCAATATGGTTTACATCTCAACGATGAAAAAACTCGCAGATTTAATCCTGAACTCTTGGGCTATTGTCGACTCACTCCTCACACAAGCTTTACGCTTAATTGGAGTGAATAAGAATATTGGTAATTATTATTTTTCGTAAAGTTTTTTTTAAACAAGCGGTTGGATTTTGTATTTGTTGATTTGCATATGTGATACATTTCTCATCTCTACATCTCTCCAAGTCTCAATGTATATGATTACTAGTTTCCGTCCGCGACTTTACTGGAATAAAGGGAGGGGGGATACTTTTCGTTAGCTGTGAATTACGTAATTAGCTTCACAATATATACATATATATACAAAGCACAAGCCACAATCACACACGCACACACTCACAGACTCATTCGTTATATTACTCGTCGTTTTCTAGTTCGTAATTCAATATATGTTTAATCTAATTTTTTTTGGTTTTAGTTACATGTCATATAATATTTTATATAATGTGGTATGTGTGTCAACTGTTAAATAAATATATATATTTTTATAGATTCCGCCTTCCTATTCTATAAAAAAAAAAATCGTTTACATCACCAATGCGCCACCAACCTTGGGATCTAAGATGTTATGTCCCTTGTATCTGTAATTACACTGGCTCACTCACCCTTTAAACCAGAACACAACACTACCAAGTAGTGCTGTTTTGCGGTAGAATATCTGATGAGGCGGTGGTACCTACCCAGACGAGCTTGCACAAAGCTCTTCCAACAGTATATATATTTTAAATGTATTCTAGTCTCCACAGACGTGTCGACATGTGCCTGCATGATTTCATTTCTAGGCAGTATTATTTTTTGATCTTAATGGGATTCCTAGGCTGGCCTGATGACCCCATCATGGACACGCTGGTCGAACACCATCCATAGAGACTACCTAGTCTCTATATGGAACATCGTCCCAAGGATCCAGAATCTCCTTGGTAGATAATCAGTAGGTAACTTGATAAAGCATTTTTATTGAGCAAGTACGATTTAATAGTTTTGGTTTTTTCGTATATTTTAATAAAAGTTAGCATTAGAGTTAGCTCGTGGGTCAATAACTTAATTTGTAAGTTCGTAATGAGTTTAATTATAACACATTCCGGTAATATTGTATTACGCTGTTGGAAATAAAGTACATTTCTGTACGCTTGGCGTTCCAACACTTTTACACCATAAATAATAATAAATAACATCATTGTGTAATTTATCAAATTGAAATATATATTTTTTTATAATTTATTTATGTAAATTAAAATTATGTACAAGCTTTAGAAATTGGAAAATCTCGAATACATTTAGTATAATTCACCTGAAAGTAGGATTTTGTGCAAGAATATCTATTCTAACGCCAAACAGCAATACTTATTAGAATTGTCGCGTTCTGGTTTGAAGGATGAGTGAGCCAGTGTAACCAAACTCACATCATAGTACCGAAGGTTGGTGGTGCATTGGCGATATAAAGAATAGTTAATATTTCTAACAGCACTAACGAATATGGGCGTTGGTGACCACTTATCAATAGATTTCATCACTTTAAGATTGCCTGGAATAGGTTCCATTTTAGCGATACGGTCACCTTATACATCTTCCACAACTTTTGATGTCAAAGTAGACGTTATTAGTTTCGTATACGAGTGAGACATATATATACGAAAATTGGCACCCGTTCTATTTTCAAATTTATAACACGTACCTTTGGTAACCGCTTCACATTGCCCATTCACTGGAGGCAGGTTGTCTCCACATAGGCATCTTGTGACAGGATCGTAGTGCGTCCTCACACAGGAAGAGCTGCTAATACCAGCACATTCAGCTTGGCGGTTGCATTGTCGAGCTGAAAATAAAATAAAAATATTAGAACTTCGTTTTGGATTCCGAAGAATAATTTAATACTATCTCATAAACAAAACGCCCCATGTTTCGTTTTATTAGGAAGGCAAATGGTTTGCCTATAGACTGTGGTACAACAATAAGTTTATAATCCATGGTAGCCTATCTTATGGGCTAGCCAGGCAAATTACAAAATTTGCATTTCACAACCACTGTGCAACCAGCTCTCGCTGGCTCTTCCAAACCGTTATGACATAGAAACCTTCAAGAAAAGAGCATAATAATTCCTCAAAGACTGCAACACACCTGCAAGCCTGAAGTGATGCTAGTCACTTTCCATTAGGTGAGTTTCCTGCCCGTTATATAGAAAAAATCGCTTCTCTTTTTGGAAACATGATCTTAAAAACAAATAGCATCCCCCAATCTAGTGATCGTAAAACTACAAATGTAACCAACGTACTAAAAGTTACTTTCTGCCTCCACAGGTGTAAGTTTCATAGTTGTTTATTATCAATTTAACAGAATCGAATGTTTTACTTAATTAATTTTATATTCCCAAATTAAGCAGAGCTTGTACTATGGAAACCAGATAACTGATATACTACATATATTAATTTTCTTTTGTAAATACATACTTATATAGATAATTCCACACAGACTCAGGATAACATGTTCATGCACACAAATGTCTGTCCTGGGTGGGAATCGAACCCACAACCTTCGGCGTGAAAGGCAATTATCTACCAACCACGCCAACCGGCTCATATATTTATACTTTATCAAAGTCTTCGAATCGCAAGGAATAAAAATATGTTAGACTCTACTGGATTGCGTGATCCCAATTCGCTGATCCATCCTTAGGCAGACTACCAACGCACGGCCTACTAAGTTTATAAAATTTAAATTTGGAACATAATATTATTTTATACTGTAAGCATCCGCTAAGGATGTCCTAGAAGTTTCAACTTTAATAGGGACTATGTACAGTCATTTTTATAATAAAATAAAAATAATATATATATATATATATATATATATATATATACGCATTATAAATTTATAGAAAAAACACGCTGATTGTCCTGTGGCATCGACAAGACGCTGGCACTATTGCCTTTATGCACCGACTCAGCCGTTGGGTTAAATAAGCGCCAGCAGCGTCACCAGAAGTGTGGACCAGTATTGTTAGCTTAAAAAAAAAGAGGGCTATGAGCTAGACACTATAACTACATATTATAAAATAGAGTTCTCTACATTTGTCTATCTGTTTGTACGATGGACACATTTGCTAAAGCGCTTACCTATTAGAAATGAAAAAAAAAAACTATATTGAAAAGTAAATTTTGATATAAAAACCGCCCGTGTATTTCGCGTTTACGCGTTGTGATTATAATAATTAAGTTGATATAATCGCAGTATCACTACATATTATAAAACAAGTGCCCCAACCGTGTCTGTCTGTGTGTCCGTCATAAAATCAAAAACTACCGTACGGATCTTGATACGGTTTCCACCAATGGACGGAGTAATCATGAGGATTACTCCGTCCATGGTCCTACGCCAAACTCTTTCCGGTCGTGTCGGTTTGCCGTCCCATCAGATTATGAAAGCTAAGGAATAGAGAGTGCACCTGTGTTTGCGCACACACTTGTGCACTATAATATCTCCTGCGCAGTTGGCTAATCTCTCTTGAGATTGGCCGCCGTGGCCGAAATTGGTCTGGAGGACATTATTATATGTTTATATGTATCACGATATAAACGTTTTATGTAGACAATTATACAACGCGTGCGAAACCGGGACGAATAGCTAGTATTTTAATAATAATGTTGAAGTTTGTTAATTTTATTATATACTATGGAATTATGCTAAATTGAGAGCCCTTTGGTCTTCTAGATCCACACAGCCTATCGCTGGCTGTAAATGAAAATGATTGAATACATAAGAAGTGAATGAAGATAATTGGAGAGTATATGGTTCAACTTCATACTGGCGTATAGTATTAAGGGCACTGTCTTTAAATATTAACGGAATATTACGTGTTCAAATCCGGACAAAAATCTATAAACTTTTATGTTCTTAATTTGTGTTAATAACGCGATGGTGATTCAAGCATCGTGAGGATATCTGAATATCCATACAGTGGCGTATTAACCTTGGTCTATGGGGCGTGTGTCCGGGGGTAAGTCTTGGAGGCGACATTCGTTACTTTTGATAAATTTTGGGGTTGACTTTTCTAAAGGAACTTTAGGAATCTGCCTAATTAACATCACACGATTACTCTAAAACATATAATTAATCTACTTACTCTTAATTAATTACTTAAATTACTCTTAATAATAATAATTGATTATATAATATAGTGTGGTTTAAATTTTAAAACACGCTACAGCTGTTGCGTGTCCTCAAAACCCTCAATGGAGCATGGCGGAATAAGCTCCAAGCCACCTCGAAAGGTAGCCCAGTGTGATATATACAGGCTACTTGTTTTAATTTTGACTCGAAACGAAATGTCAGGTTAAAATATAGTGGTTGTAAAATAGCTTAATAAACCTCGTAACCTACTTTCAGTAGAGATGGCCAGATATCGTTCGGAAGCACATTACTTTTACGCCCCCGCAGCGGCCATTTTACTATGAACTTCCGGTTAACCTCTGTTTCCTTTGTTAAAGACAACATTTAAAAAATAACTAATTTAGAAAATACAAGAACATCGAAAACACTTAGACGGGCAAATTGGAGAAAGTATATTCAGCTTATGTGTGAAGATTGATAAGTCAAACGTTTGGTGCAATTTTATTTCTGTATCACTGATAACGTGTATGCAAAATATCATGGTGATCGGTTGATTATTTAAGACATGAAGCGTAACAAACAGACTTATAATATTGACGAGCCGGTTGGCGTGGTTGGTTGATGCTTGCCTTTCACGCCGAAGGTTGTGTTCGATTCCCACCCAGGACAGATATTTGTGTGCATGAACATGTCTGTTTGTCCCGAGTCTGGATGTAATTATCTATATAAGTATGTATTTACAAAAAAAAATAGTATATGTAGTATATCAGTTGTCTGGGTTTCCACAGTACAAGCTCCGTACAAGCTTAATTTGGGATCAGATGGCCGTGTGTGAAAAATATCCCAGGATATTATTATTATTATATTAATAAAGGTGATAATCTAGATTGATCCTATTTTTTTTTATCAACCGAATACAGGCTTACGTCAAGTGTTTTACGCCTTAGGCGTAAAATGTTCTTATTTCAAATTTTGCTCAACATTCATTTCCAACAATGAAACCACGACTTATCAAGACGAAGGAGCTCCAATATAATTCAGCCGGTTAGTTCCGTACTAGAGGCCGCCACTAGTATCTATGAAAATGTTATCAGTAGTGTTCCATTGAAATTTGCACCTTAAAGGAACATGATAAAACCGAAATTCACTTGACGGCTTTATCTATGAATTTAAATTTTATCGAATATCTTAAATTTAATTAAATTTGAACGTAAATCCGTCTGAAATAGAGTTTGATTTTGTGTAAACTGGTGTTTTGTTTTGAATTCGAATAGAGTTATAACGCGTTCCATTTTCGAAGTATTGATTTTTTTGTGTTACTATTTAAAAAAAAAATATATTTATTCGTATTTGCTCTCACTCATATATTTACTTAGTGAGTTTACAATTATTATACTATTAAATTCTAGTAGTATTCGCCTATCGCTCAAAAGTCGGTCATTGTTGACAATTGAAGTGAAACAAATATTAATTTACATATTTCACACATTTATTATCTACTATTTTTATTTTTTTAATTATAACACTAAAACTCTTTTAAAGCTAACAAAACAAATCGACTTACAAAAAGAGGTGAAAAGGGAATTAAACTGTTTTTTTATCTTTGCCTATTTTTAATATATATATAATTAATACTATAAATGCGAAAGTAGCTCTATCAAGGACGGACATAGGGCACTGTTTTATACCTAACACTTCCCCTAACTAACTATTATTTATCCCGCGTTTTTGTAACAAATACATAATTATGCTAAATTGCCCACAGATTAAAAATTTTTGTTACTGCGTTGCTCGTTGGGGTAATAAATGGGGAGACGTTTTTGTAAAGCCTTACTAAATTACTTAAAAAATATAAATAAAACTTATACCAGAAGATGCAGGAGTTTCGGAGGCATACTAAAGTATATAATATGATTATATAACTATCTATGCTTCGCAGTTTCACACGCTTTATATTTAGACTATTGACGTGATGAGCGTGAATATCATTTTAAATAAATAAACCAATCATACGAAGCATATATGTATAGACCAGATTAATTGTTACTAGTAGTCTTCGTCTGGGTAGGTACCACCCACTCATCAGATATTCTACCGCAAAACAGCAGCACTTGGTATTGTTGTGTTCCGGTTTGAAGGGTGAGTGAGCCAGTGTTACAGGCACAAAGGACATGACTTGGTTCCCAAGGTTAGTGGCGCATTGGTGATGTAAGCGATGGTTAACATTTCTTACAATGACAATGTCTATGGGCGTTGGTGAACACTTTCCATCAGGTTGCCCATATGCTCGTTCGCCTTCCTATTCTATATAAAAAAAAAAGTTAAATTTATACTAAAATGTTATTTGACATTTAGTTTGCTTATAATGTTTGTTTTGTTAAATGTGTGATCAGATTACAGACGTATTAAAAATGTGTAGTCGAATTTTTAAACGACACGAAATTAAACAATAAATTTCAAATAACAAGCTTAGTGTGGCAAGGTGGATTGACGATTTAAAAAAGGTGACAGGTACGGGATGGGTGCGGACTGCCCAAGATCGGGATGGTTGGCTTTCTATAGGGGAGGCTTTCGTCCAGCAGTGGACGGAAAAAAGCTGAAAAAAAAACAAGCTTAGTGGCGGTAGATTTAAGTTTTAATTAGTTGAATTTGAATCGTTAATTTATATGTTCTTGTACATTATAAGATTGCTCGGTTAAAGCGCTGTCTAGATTGCTCGGTTAAAGCGCTGTCTAGATTGCTCGGTTAAAGCGCTGTCTAGATTGCTCGGTTAAAGCGCTGTCTAGATTGCTCGGTTAAAGCGCTGTCTAGATTGCTCGGTTAAAGCGCTGTCTAGATTGCTCGGTTAAAGCGCTGTCTTACGAAAAATTAAAGCTAAACTAAATACATATATTCCAACCGTAAACAAAACGAATGGTTTTTTAAATATAATAACCGGTCTTTAGTTTCATATAACAAAATTATTTTTAACAATACGGCTATTGTAATGTCAGAAACCTAAAAATATACGCCATTTTGTGACCGGATGTGGCCGGGCGTTAAATTGTCCGATAGAAAGCGTGATTTGTGAAATATAGCACAGAATAAAAATAACTCTTTTGTTTTTTTTTTCGTTTGCACTAATATTTTTTTAAATATAATACCTTTTATCGCTTGGTAACTTTTTAAATACAATATCAAAATAACCTATATCGCGTGGTTTCACTTCGAAATCATTATTTTAAAATATTAAAAAAATCTAAACTTAAAACGGGCAATCATTTTGAAATCATTGACAGACGACTCATTTTTATTTTATTTTTATATAGGTCATAATTACCTAGCAGTGTTCTTTTCAAATATAACTAAAAGCTATGTCAGCATATTGCGCAGTGATTTCGTAACGTGTTATATTAAGGCATGCATTAGTTGTAAAACATTACTTTTTTAGTCTTTTTGTGAATAATCGCACGTTATACCAACAAAGGAATTCAACATGGCATGTCTAAGCTCGTTCTATTAAGGAAAAACGCAAGAAATATTCAAATTTATGTTAAAATGTAAACATTTGCAAGAGAAAATATACATAATTATATGTTGTACTGTCACGTGACATTTAACCGCCATCTTGTCAGTTTAAAATGTCAAATTGGTATGTTATATCGGTAACGAGTATTAATAGACTTAATTTAAAAAAAAAGTCGCGAATTTCTAGGCAGTAGGGCTATTCTGTAAGAGCAAACAAGAAATTTACCTCAGAAATCGGTCGTGAAATGTCAGATGTGATATGCGATATTGACCGTAATAATTATAACGTTTCAAGGATACACGCATCAAAATTGTATATCACCATAAATCAGTTGTCAACATTTCACGTGTGAATAATGAATTTGGTTCTTACAGAATAGCACCGCAGATATGTGACATCGAAATTAATAGTTATTGAATAAATTTATAATTAAAGAAAACAAATTAATAAATATGGAATAAAATACACAAAAACTTAATTTCGTAAATAAAAAATAGTCCAGACAAATAAAAGTTATTTCAAATGTCTCGTAAAATCTCGTGGCTGTTCGAATCAATAACAAATGTAAAACTCATTTTTTTGTTAAAATTTTTCAATAGAGACACGATAAACTTAAAAAGCCTTATATATTTTCAAAACTTCAGCCAAATAAAAAAAAAGTTATCATAAGCGTTCAATCATTTGACGACAAAAAGGTTTTATATAATGTATCGTAAAAAGATAAAATCTAGCAAAATATTAAACGTCCATGGCACGCGTTGATACGATCTATAAAAAAAATCCCCGCTGTGGATAGTTTGACGTTTCGAGTAAGCATCACTTTTTATCATGAATAAAATTTTGCGCTCAACTGTTGTAGATACACACAGGAAAAAAGAAAAAAAAACATAAGTACTAATCTATTCTATACTAATAAACGCGAAAGTAACTCAGTCTGTCTCTGTCTATTACGCTTTTACGGGTTAACCACTAAACCGATTTTGATGAAATTTGGTATGAAGCAAGATTGAACAATAAGGAAGAGCCAAACACCTGACGCCTCATATCATATCACGCGGGAGAAAACTAGATTACAATAAATACACTGACAAACATTGAACGTGCAACGAACATTCCTACATTCTGTGTTATAAATATGACGAGATGGCCCAGTAGTTAGAACACGTGATTCTTAACCTATGATCGTGGGTTCTAACCCGGGTAAGCAGCACCGAATTTTCATATGCTTAATTTGTGCTTATAATTCATCTCGTGCTTGACGGTGAAGGAAAACATCGTGAGGAAACCTGCATGTGTCTAATTCCATTGATATTATGCCACATGTGTATTCTACCAATTTGCATTGGAGCAGCATGGGGGAATAAGCTCCAAACCTTCTCCTCAAAAGGGAGAGGAGGCTTTAGCCGAGCAGTGGGGCATTAACAGGCTGTTACTGTAAATATTCTCACACATCATTATGCATCTTATGACCAATTTTTAAAATAAATACGGAAAGTTGGAATGGTTATCGCTGTTTTCTTAGTAGACATTTTGGCACACTCGGTGCCCTTGAGACCCACAGACCGCTACGTTACGTGGGGTAACGCGTAAATGCGATATTCCTTGCGATAAAAAAACGCGATATACAATGCACTTGTGTTTGACTTGTGCACTATTATACCAGCGCGCTTGGTTTGACTCAGTTGAGAATGTAATAATAATAATAATATCCTGGGACGTTTTTCACACACGGCCATCTGATCCCAAATTAATCTCGTACAGAGCTTTTACTATGGAAACCAGACAACTGATATACTACATTTCTTTTTTAAATACAAACTTATATAGATAATTATACCCAGACTCAGGACAAACAGACATGTTCATGCACACAAATATCTGTCCTGGGTGGGAATTGAACCCACAACCTTCGGCGTGAAAGGCAAGTATCCACCAACCACGTCAACCAGCTCGTCGTCGTCGTCGTTGAGAATGTATGTTACATATTTTATAAATATGTATTCCTATATACATATGTATAATGCCGCATCGTTGGTGACGCGGAAATCAGGGTTGTTTTACGCTTTTACGCAAACGTCTACGATAAATAATTATTTATTTATAATGGAGCCATGCAAATGTTTGAAATATATTTAAGCTAAAAAATAGTAATAATAAATAAGGCATTCCGTATTTCTATGCTGTATTTCAAATATTGTTTGTAGTTTGTTACTAAAAACCTCTAAACCTTCTCCTCAAAAAAGGGAGAGGAGACCTTAGCCCAGCAGTGGAACATTCACAGACTTTACTTTAGCAAGTGTGTATTATGTTAGTGAAATTAAATACCTTTGAACCGATTTTAAAAAATCTTTCACGTACACAAAGCTACATTATCACCGAGTAAAAAAGGCAATTTTTTATCAAGGTGGTGAATATGTAATAGTATAAAAATATACTCGAGCTATTATAATTTTCGTCAACTTCAATCTATTGTAGAAATAGTCAAGTTTTATATATTATAAGGGTCTTAACCTATTGATCGCGTTTAATTTATTCTTGAAATACGCAGCGTAACGCTTTACGTAGCTTATACATTGATTCTTTATTTAAAATAGGTAGGCTAGCAAAGAGGCCACCTCACAGTGAGTGGTCACCCACGCCCATAGACATTGGCACTGTTAGAAATATTAACCATCCCTACATCGTCAATGCGCCATACTTTGGAGCATGTTACGCTAACTTAGTCATCCTTCAAACTGGAACACAGTTATACTAAGTGTTGCTATTTGGTGGTAGAATATGTGATGAGGTGGTACCTACCCAGATGGGCTTACACAAAGTTCTAACACCAAATAAATATACCACTTGATCGGGTCACGTAATAATATTAACTAGCGCTTTACACGCTGTTTCGTTTACGTCATAATTTACCAATTTTCATAGTTCCATCATCCACTCTATCGTTATCTTAGGAGTTAAATTTTTAAAAATCCTTCCATAGTGCTAATCTTTTATGTAAAAGGAACCCGTGTGGAATTTTTCATGGTGCTAGCCAAAGTACTTTGAGCTGTACGTAAATGTGTGTTAGTTAATCTTCTATACTGTTCATTATTAAAAATCTATGTCCAATTATTTGGCCCAGCCACAATGGTCTGGTTTATAACTGGTCTATAAACACTCTATTGGTGGTAGAGCTTTGTGCAAGTTCGTCTGGGTAGGTACCACCCACTCATCAGATATTCTACCGCAAAACAGCAGTACTTGGTATTGTTGTTTTCCGGTTTGAAGGGTGAGTGAGCCAGTGTAATTACAGGCACAAGGGACATAACATCTTAGTTCCCAAGGTTGGTGGCGCATTGGCGATGGCGATTTCTTACAATGTCAATGTCTAAGGGCGTTGGTGACCACTTACCATCAGGTGGCCCATATGCTCGTCCGCCTGCCCATTCTATAAAAAAAGCCCTATAAACACTATAACACCATTGTTAAAAAAATATATTTACACAAAAATTACGTAGACTTTATTCATATATATTTTTTTATTTACAATAATATTTATTATGTCCTAGAAATGTCAAAATTAATAAAAATAAAAATTATATAATAAAATATTAATATTTTAAAACTTTAAAATTAATATTTTCTGATGATTTTCTGATGATTTTAAAACTTTAAAATTAATATTTTCACGTCGATAAACAAATACTCATTCAAAGTCAACCCTCCCATTTCTCCAAGCATCCTTTCGTAGCGGATGCATACGCTGACAAATAATCTATGTTCCAAGTATGAGCTTTCTAGATTCAGTTGTTTTGGCTGTGAGTTGATAGTAGGAATATGTCAAAACTATAAAAAGTACTAAATATTGTCTGTGATCTCATTTTGATATATTTTAAAAGTATTGACATATGACAGTTCGCCTCAAGGCTGCGTGTGAGCAGGGTCTATGTCAGGTAACTCGGTCACAATAAAAACGTTTATTGTGTAGTTGAATAAACAACGTCTAAGACTAATAATAGCAATAATCAATAAGGACAAATGATTTTATAAAAAAGTAAAGTAACAGCCTGCGAATGTCCCACTGTTGGGCTAAGTCCTCTTCTCCTTTTTTTTCAGGAGAAAGTTTGAAGCTCCAATGCTGGTTGGTGGAATACACATGAGGCAGAATTTCAGTGAAATTAGCACGAGAACAATTATAAGCACAAATTAAGCACATGAAAATTCAGTGGTGCTTGCCCGGGTTTGAACCCACGATCATCGGAAAGGATTCACGCGTTCTAACCACGGCCATCTCGGCTCATGATTTTTATAATAAAACATTATCTAAAGGGCATATTCTTACAAAATTTATAAGATATATCAGCTGCAATTACAGGCTCATCCAAAGGCCTTACGTGACGCACGCGACCAAACTGTTTGATGTCGTTATAAGATATATAGCTTTCATATGATTGATGTTGTAACAGAAAGGCCGAAGTTATAAGCTTTTCATTATTCATACGAAATTTACACCGTGATCGAAAATAGTTGTAAAATTTGTTAGGAAACGTTAGTTATCTATGTTGACGAGCCGGTTGGCGTGGTGGATACTTGCCTTTCACGCCGAAGGTTGTGGGTTTGATTCCCACACAGGACAGATATTTGTGTGCATGGACATGTATGTTTGTCCTGAGTCTGGGTGTAATTATCTATTTACAAAAGAAAAATAGTATATGTAGTATATCAGTTGTCTGGTTTCCATAGTACGAGATTAATTTGGGATCAGATGGCCGTGTGTGAAAAATGTCCCAGAATATTATCATTATTATTTATTATTCAAAACCGCATTAGAGCAGCGTGGTGGAATAAGCTCCAAACTTTCTCCTCAAAGAGGAGGCTTTAGCCCAGCAGTGGGACATTTACAGGCTGTTACTGTATTATTTTTATTATGGGATTATGTTATTAGCATAGTATATCTATTCCAATCGAAGAATTAGAAGAGATTGAAATATTCCATGCGATTTGTACCACAAACAGTTCTTGATTAATATATCCCTATTTATAATACAACACTATTCCACTCAACTATTTATATCAACTGTAATTTTACTTCCAAAGTTCCGATAACAACTTCGCCGACATTCAAGCGCCATTTTGACGAATCACACAGATAATTCAAGATCTCAGAAAATGATATCACGTCAGTTCAATGTCAAATTTATTTTTACTTTATCTGTGGTTGAATAACGTCAACGATGTGCGAGAGAGCTGTGTGGGATGGGTCTATGTAGGTTGCTCTATAATAATACTGGCTAATCGTAATCGGCTTCGCACGGGTAGATAAGAAGAAAAATATATTTTGGTTAGGATTTACGTAAAATCCGTTCTTAGTGGGCGTCAGCTAATCGGGCGGATAGTTTAGCAAATCTCATGATGAATGGTATTTCGCTTATATTATATCATCATCATCATCATCACCCTTTTCGCGTCCACTGCTGGACATAGGTCTCTCCAATGGCACGCCACTGAGTTCGATTTACAGCTCTTAATCTCCAACCGCTGCCATATATTATATAGAAACCGTTAAACGGCAACGATTACATTTCGATTCGATTGCAATAAAGGCACAATTTTTTAGTAGCATTGTCGTATTGCCGGCTACGAGATTTGTATAAGAAAAACTGACAAATCAGTGTTGCTAGCTCAGATTTTAACAGAATAAAAATATTTCATAAATATAAAAAACGTAGCTTATATTATATTTATTATTATAACAAAAATTGAATGTTACTCACCATTATAATTCACGTCAAAATGTGCTGACAGTGCCATAGACAATGAATGTGTATTTATGTGGTATTGATATGAAAGACATATTGTGGACTTTGATAATATGTTTATAGGACAGCAAAAGCAATTCTCAATTCATCTATATATACAGGATCGGATGTCAAGCTCTGAGTGCCGTGAGGCAACGATTGAAAGGAGTAGAGGCCATAATTTATTTTTTAAATAAATTGAACAATCTTTTCCAGTCGTGTGTTAATTTTTTTTTTATTACAAATCTAATTTGATTATTTTAACAAAAATTAAACTAAATTCAGCATTATATATTTATTTGTTTGAGAAATTTGATGTCATTTTTTTTTATAGGCTCAATAAAGATCCAAGGTGATTTTGAAAATTGTCCTAATAATCTATGGTTGACTTCGTCATAATACCGTAACAGCCTGTGAATGTCCCACTGCTGGGCTAAAGGCCTCCTCTCCTCTTTTTGAGGAGAAGGTTTGGAGCTTATTCCACCACGCTGCTCCAATGCGGGTTGGTAGAATTCACATGTGGCAGAACTTCAGTGAAATTAGACACATGCAGGTTTCCTCACGATGTTTTCCTTCACCGTAAAGCACGAGATGAATTATAATCACAAATTAAGCACATGAAAATTCAGTGGTGCTTGCCCGGGTTTGAACCCACGATCATCGCTTAAGATTCACGCGTTCTTACCACAGGGCCATCTCGGCTTTAATTATTATTCGTCATAATAATCACTGTTTTTTTGATAAAGCTTAGTCCCACAAACTGATCTTAATTGTTGGTCAAATCGTTAGTACTTTAATGCTTTCTAATATATTGACATTTCTGAGTAATATAAATTTAACTCATTAGAAAAAGAATTTGTTTTCTTTTTAAACGAATATTTAAGTATACATTATTTGTTTTAAAGATAAAACATATTACGGATATGGTATCTTATGTTTTATATATATTTTAAAATATTGCAAATAGTCTGGCAAACGAAAGTTGAGTCTGAAAAAGCGCGGTAAATTAAAAAAAAACAACATATTGTATCTCTAAGTATAGTACGAATGAATTGTTCTCAGGCTCAACTTTCGTGAGCTAGAATCTATTACCGTATTTATTGGAAATAATATTAAATAGCAACACTCCTTTCAATGATAGTGACACTAACTCTCTGTTGCAAGATGCAAATATCCCTATTTTTTTTTTAAGTGAAGGCTTTTAATCTTCCACGATCATAAGGTTTATCTGTCAAAGTCCACGATATATTTTGAAAGTCTCACCTGGTGGCGCTGTCGGAGCGATTTCTTTCGGTGGTTGCGTATTGCTTTTTCCAAATGTAGTCAATGCTTGCGATGATTCACCAGTCAACCAACCAGCTAACAGCAACGGCAAAATGGCCGCCGCAGCTTGACGCCTGCACCACATCTCGACGCGCGAAAAGACATGCATAGTGTACCACTATTTTTACTTTTATGCTCAATAATTGATAGTTGACAGCTCACTCGATCAAATAGCACTTTTTGACAAATGACAAGGCTGAATTGTTTAAGTGTTTTGCCTTTTCCTTATAGGAAAAAGAAAATTTTTTTTTTTTTGACAAATTAGCTTTTAATTGTATTATTCTACGGCGCTAAAATGATTTGTAAATGAGATGTGTTATTCTTATTGGAAAAATGATTTGACTAATTAAGTGAGGTGCCAAGTATACTTCTTTTATAATTTTTGATATTTTTTTTTAAATATTCGAATTACGTAAATTAAAAACGGTTCACCAAATCCAAAGTCAAATGTCATTTTGAATTACGAATCAAGATGTGGCGTAGTTTTTTTTAAATATAAGTTCAAAGATCGATACTGTACAGTCGAAATGTTTGTAATTTCATTGTATAATTTGTACGTAAACTTAGAGAATAAAATACAATGATACGACTACTTTGACCTTTGTGTCGATCAAAATTATACCTTACAGTTGTGATGTGTAACGAAAAAAAGTAAAAAATACTTCATAGTATTTTGTCTATGGTTTCAAGGTCTCCTTTATAAACAGTTGTATACAGGCAATATAATTCAAACAATATAAAAAATAATAATAGAGTTGTGCGGTCACAGACCTTTGCCTATCATGAATAAGGTAATTGAAAAAAATAACAAAATACATTTAATAACTAACTTACTTTTTCCTGAAATATAATCGATAAAATATATATTTACCAGAACACACGTTCAAATAAAATAGAATTCTTAGAAATGATTTAACTTTTTGTTATTTTGAATCTGTTGTGAGTAGTGATGTCCACAGGCTGTTAGATTGTTCGATGTTTTATATCGATATATGTAATAATAGGCGTCATTGTTATAAAACAAAGCTATGCATATATAATGGTGTATCATGTAAATATGCGTTTTGTATGCTTGCATATGTTTGGTATGTGTTGCATGTGTCTTAATATTGGATACACAGCACGAAATATTTATATCTTATGGACTAGACAAGTAAATGCCTCATCTTTAACTCTTAATGTCATTACTTCGCTGTAAACGATACAACTAACGGTTCGATTTTAAATAAATATTATTGCTTATCAAGACTTTTTCTAATCCGTATCTATTTTTTTTTTTACATTTAAGAATAAATTAATTAATACGCATGTTAAAAACTATTAATAAATGAGGTTCTTTATACTGTACAGTTAATAAAATATGATAAAGGGGCTAGGAGTTGGTATTCATTGAAATTCCAACAGCATAATTATTATTGTATAAGATTATTACAAGTAAACGACATACCGAAACAGTCGTAGCCTTATTAAAATTAACATTTTTAAATGATTCAAAAGGTAGGTGAGTATATTTTGATATTGGTTGCCATTTTTTTTTCTTTCAATTTTTATTATCTGTGATCATTACATAATATTCACATTTGCATAGCATAATCTTAACAAACTTCATTGTACATAGTTTCAATGTCAATTTATTGATTATGACTATATGACATTTCTTTTTATAATTCTGTTTAGTCATCATATAATGTACTTGATATGATATTCTATAATTGTGTTGGGAATATGTCAAATCATTGTCAAAAAAATGTCTCATACCAATACCTAACCATAGACAAGAGGCTACAAAATAAATCGTACACAGGAAAAAAAACATTATTCCACGGAGATAGTTTATATGTAAATGATACCTAGCGAGGTGATAAATAGTACATATATTTAGCACTATGTATCCAATCTATGTTAAAGCTATACACCTATAATAAATATGTCTTACCCGGTGGTGGAGTTGTTGTCGGTGGCTTAGGCGGTTCTGTGTTCGCTTTCCCGAACGACGATATACCAAACGAATGACATTGTGTGATGTAATATAGTATTATTATCGTTATTAGCACTTCAAGTTTACGAATCCACATTTTTATTGGATTTTTTTTTTTAAATATCAAGTGTTGCCAAGTCTGGTTTCTTGAAAGTTATTTTGTTTTGTTTTATTATTAAAACCGTTAGTGCAGAACTTTTTTTTTTTTCGTTTTGTGACAAAGGTCACATGTTATTTTTAGCCAATATATAAGAATAAATAATTAAATATATACTTGTAATGTTATGTTAATAATAATCATAATATTTAAAGGACACAAGCATCAAAATAGCATATCAAGTAAGTCGGCTTTTAACATTTTATAGAACCGTGAGTTCTTGCAGAATGGCAATACAATGAAACACAGTTGAACTTGCCTTGTATGTTAGAATGTTGTTTCTTTAGTGTTATTTATTCTTAAAGATAAATTAAGCTTCATCACTTATTTTTAAAACTACTGAATACATTAAATAAACAACATTTTTAAAGTAAAATATTAGTAAAATGGAAATTATAACATTCCAGCTAAACACCAATTTACTTTATAGGTTTAGTTAAACAATGCTGTGTCTTCTTCCTTCGAATGTCAATCAATAATGACAGAAAGGGAGAAATAACTCATTAACTTAACAGTCGCTAACTCTAGTCGACGTTTATAAATAAGGCCGTAATGCTTTGTATAAGTTAAATGGTATTGGATACGATTATGTTTAATTAAAGCCTTTTTTCTATCTTGTTTCGAATTTTGAATTAAAGCTTAATGTTTTTCTTCCATTTTAATTGAATAAGAGTATGTTTTCGTATTTTGCAAGCTAATATATCTTGAACTAAAATTATTTTTGCTCTTATAAAATTTTTTGAGTTGTTGCACAGATTTCAATATCAGTACTTACTTTATATTATATTTTATTTAAATTAAAAAATCATTCTTTTATTTAGCGGCCATTTTGAAAAGAATACACTTTTCATGTGTTAGCACTGTAAAGTGTGCGTCTCAATCGCTTGTGTGGAATTCATATAAAATTTAATTGTAAGATGTTCTATACATTTTAATAGGTGAAAACCAGTTTCGTATTGTAAAAGCAAAAGCAACTATCTATCTGTAACGCTTACCCGACTAAACCACTGAATCGATTTTGATGAAATTTGGTATGAAGAAAGCTTAAAACCCAAGAAAGGACAGAGGTAACTTTTTTTACCTAATACCCGCCCCTCTCCCCGTAACACGCGACAAAGCCGCTGGTGATAACTAGTATATTATAATATAGAACAGCTTTGTGCTTGAACCTCAAACATCCTAAAATTTAAAGAGGCACAGCGAGTTTAATGTATAAATATATAAAGTATATTATTTTATAGTTCTGCACTAACAGTTTTAATTAATTTTTATGTTATTGTTTTGCGTGTGCGTGATGGCGGTCTGCGCCATTTTGAATAATTTAACATTTGTTATTTATTTCAATGGGTATGAAATACGATGTGTGTATATAGAACTAGTGTTGGTTATTTATTTAATAATCTTCGTGTGCAATGAGAGTTAATTTTTTAAGGTCAAATTTAAGTACAACGTTAAAGGTTTTTAAAAAGGAATTTCAATTTCCTCTGATGTACTGAAATGTACCAATTTTTTTTTTGTTACTGGCAATGATTAGATATGTTGCCTTTTTTAATTTAATTAGAAATATAGAGGGAATAAAAGATTTAAACATGAGTAATATCGTTGCTTTATATATTAAAAATTGTTGATTTAAAAAAAATATATTACATATATTCGATATGTAAATGTTAAATATTTGCTTATCGTCAGTGTTTATAGATGTTTTATATACTATATATCTGTTGATGTTAGTGTGTATGTACTTTGTACATTTATGTGTTGTTTTGGTAAGGTTCTCTACATAATAGGACAATATATTATACATTTAATAAAATATGGTTTATAAAAGAAAAATACTAAATCTACACATCAAGCTTACGAAAATCAGTGTTGCCAATTAGCATAATTAAAAATAAACGTGTTAATTGTCTTCGATTGAAGTGTACTTACGAAAAAAAGATTTTTTTTTTCATGTTTTTTTTTGTTATTTTTGTACTTTCTTTATATATAAACATGCAGAGATGTCCTATTATATAAGAAAATAATTACCGGGGGCCACAATGGGGGTTGACGCAGTTGCTGGCGCCTTTGTGTTGGAAACGCCAAAAGAGCTTAACGCTTGAATATCTCCAATTAAAGTTACGAAAATTAAAAACCACATCTTGTTATACCTATTTACTGTTAAAAAATTGCTTTAAAATTGTGATATTTGATTTTGGAAAGGTTAAAATGAGCATTATAAAAACACTATTAAAAACTCTTTCGTTGAAAACTTTTTACAATTTTTTAAATGTAAAAAAGCCTTATATTTTTATAATGTACATTGAAATAATATTTGTAAATAACTTTTCAATGCAAGTGATATTTTTTTGCTCGTGTTATTTGAAGTTAGAATTTAAATGCAACGGTGCTGACGCAAAAACGTTACACCTCTGTCACGTGGTCTTTCACGTGTTTAATTGGTTATTTATAATTAATTGATGGATATAGTCATAACATACTCAGAATATAATTAGAATTGTCATGTTCATTTTTTTTTATTGAAATATAAGTAATCCAAAGTGCTTGTTATACAGCCAACTTTAATATGTGTAATGAAAAAGACATATTTCTGAATATATTATGTTTTATATAGACACAATAAACAATTATGATCTTAAATCTAAACACAGAATAAAAGTCGTGCGTTCGAGGCGTTCAGTGATTTATGATGTGAATAAAAAAAAAAAAACAATAATTTCGGAATAAACGAGGATTTGGTCGATTTAATATTAAAAAAGAAATTAAACAAATTATATCTTAGTATATAAATTATATGTGTGTATAATAATTTACTAGCATGTATTTATATTTTAGCATTTTTTTTTAATGTTATCTTTAAGAAACTGCTTAATGTACTAAGGCCGACATTGTTCATCCTGTCATGAACTAATTCACGCATTTTTTTTTAATGGTTTTTATGTTTCATACATTTGCTTTTATCTATATTAATATTGTATCTATATAAATATGAAGTTTGTTTGTTTGAACGCGTTAATCTCAACACCGACTAATGCGATATGTACACGTGGGGATCAGCTAGTGGTTTAATACGTCGAAAACATCACTAATCGATTAAACAATCAACTATACATACAAAAGTATATATAAATATATACTTTAACAATACCTACTAATTTATAACCGCGGCTTTGTCTCCGTAAACTTACACTACGCAGCCCCGGATTTATGCCTAGGCCTAAAAGGCTTTTGGAGTGCATGTCAGTTACCTCCACGTGGTGCACCCTGGGCAACGGAGTCGACCAGCAATCCGATGTTTTTTCCGGATTGCTTGTCGATCGCGGCTGAGACTGACGCGGCGGAAGTGTCACGGGCCGCTCCTGGTACTTCTCTGTTGCGCAGAGTGGACCAGCGAGCGGCTTCGTGGCAAATAGGAGGACTCCGGGGTCTTTATGGGCCGCCGGAGAGAGAGAGGAGGAGTTGGTCTCCGGAGTCCTTTCGGGCTGTATTAGTTATAGTATTTTTGCTATTATTTATTTTGAATAATATTTTTTTATGCTTCAACAAATTTACAACTACTTACATAATAGTAAGTATATATGTCATTTAAAAAATGTGTCGATTTTCAATATTACTTATTTTAATGAGGTTAAATAAAAAAAATATACGATCGATTTTCATTTAAACACCTCATACAGCTTAATATGTGACTGACAGCTACGAAGACGCCATTTTGAATTCTCTGTGCTGTCATTATAACTGAGATTTGGATCAAATTAATTAAAATATTTATCAATTAAATTATATATATACACTGCATATTTATAAGAGGTAAGTCAATTACCTTTTTTAATGCGCTGTTATTTAATGTGATACTGGTTTTCGACTCACAGTTACACACAGCAGGGCAATTCTGTAAAAAACTCACTTCAATACTCACGCGTAAAATGTTGACAAGGGACTTATATTATTTTGATGCGTGTATTCTTAAATTTTATAATTATTACGGTCAATGTCGCATATCAACTTTTGACATTATACGACTGTTTCCTGCGTTAAGTTTCAAGTTTGTCCTTACAGAATAGCCCTACAGACTACTATAAATATAAATTTTAATTACCGTGGAATTAAAAAAAAAAGCTTTACCACACGACAATATATACGTCGATGATAATATTTTATAAGAAAGGAAATGTTGAAAATCAACAGTTTTAAATTACTTACATACCTAATAATAAATTGGACGAAATTTTCGTAAACGACCAAAGCCTCGTTTAAATAAAGTTAATAAAAAATATATTTAAAAAAAAAGTGACATGAAAAGTGAGAAAGCGAGCGTGTTATTAAAAAAATATATATTAAAGGAACAAATTTTTCTGCCTTGTTGTAGATATAACGATAAACCGAGCTGATCATATATTTAATACATGTTAATATTAAAAAAAAATAGTACAATTAATTAATTTAATATTTTTTAATTTATATCACATTACATTACACAAGACAATAAAATCTCAATAAAAATAAAAAAAAAAAAACATAAAACGTCAAAAAAAGCGTGCGTACAGCGTGTTTATTTTAATCGATTGATTATTTATTTTGCTTTTAAATTTCTTAAAAAAACTTTTGTTTTAAACAGTTTATTTTTAGTACAGTTTTATTCACAGTTCGGTGTCTGAATTGAGACTAGAGTTAATAAAGTTACTATTTAGCTGTTCCTTGTGTTGTGGCTACGGTGTGTGACGCGGTACTAAATAATATACCTCTGTGTTGCCTTGCACGAACTTTCTTCGTATACAGGCTGCTCTTGTTAGTGATTTCTTCAAGGTTAGTCATTATTCACAATGACTAAATTCCTTATAAATATAACGCCTTGACCAATAATGTTTTTAAATAAATAAAATTGAAGTGTCTGTCCGTGATTTCAAAACATCTGCCTCTTTTTATGTTTCCGACGATACCGGTTGGCGTGATGGATGCTTGCCTTTCACGCCAAAGGTTGTGGGTTCGATTTCCACCCAGGACAGATATTTGTGTGCATGAACATGTCTGTTTGTCCTGAGTCTGGGTGCAATTATCTATATAAGTATATATTTACAAAAATAGTATATGTATTATATCAATTGTCTGGTTTCCATAGTACGAGCTCTGTACAAGCTTAATTTGGGATCAGATGGCCGTGTGTGAAAAATGTCCCAGGATATTATTATTATGTTAATATGGCTATTTGCGAGTTATCAAAATCAGAAACAACCATTTTTTTAGAGTAATAATTTCAATATCTAATAATTTAAATATTTCATATGTATAATTCAAATAGGCGTTATGTACTTTGAAATAGTATATGTTGAAGGATTTTCGTCAGAAACTGATTTTCACGCTCGCGCAGCTGCTGATTTTGCTAGTAAATAATAAATAATAAATTGGTGTAAATGTGAATTTTAAATTATACAAATCTATTTGGAGTCTAGTTATACGTTTTTCAAAGGTCTTATACTTTTAATTAAAACGTTGTTCGAACCAGTGTCTTAACTTTTATAAAGAGCATAGATAATAAATATCATACTACTATTATAATATGTCTTATACAAAAATCAAAACAAAGAGTGCTTTGCTCACAATATGTGTTTTGTGTGGGCGGTGACCACTTGATGGCAAGACCACAGACATTGGAACTGTAAGAAATATTAACCATTCCTTATATCGCGAATACGCCACGAAACTTGGGGGCTAAGATCATTGTACACAGGCTCACTCACTCTTCAAATTAGAGCATAATAACACTAAATATTGTCCGTAGATTATCTGATGAGTACGTAGTACCACCAAGAATGTCTCGGAACACTGGTTCACTTTAAACTAAACAATACAAATGCTTGGCAGTAGAATATATGGCACAGTCATTGGCCGTTTTTAAAAGTATGGTTAAGGACTTTTACCTGTCGCATTATTAATACTTTATAAATATTATGATCCTCTGCCCAAAGGTTGCCTGGAAGAGATCGCTGCTTAGCGATAAGGCCGCCTGTTGCACCTCATGTAACTTTTTTTTTTGTTTAAAAATTGTAATTTTTAGTTTTAAGTTTGGGTGCAATAAAGTGTCAATAATAATAATAATATATGATGAGTGGGTGGTACGTACCCAGACGGGCTGTCACCAAGCTTTACCACCTAGTATTATATTATAATTTCATTATGACATCTTGACCACCGCATCGGTGGTGAATCTCACTTTATTATCGTCATCATTTATCATCAGATCAAGGATATCATTGAGACTTAAACAATGATAGTATACTTTAACTTTCTTAACAACCTTATAATGTCACAGCCATCGTGACATCACAAATAATAATAATAATAATAATAATAATATCCTGGGACATTTTACACACACGGCTGTCTGATCCCAAATTAAGCTTGTACAAAGCTTGTGCTATGGAAACCAGACAACTGATATACTACATATACTACTTTTCTTTTGTAAATACATACTTATATAGATAATTACACCCAGACTCAGGACAAACAGACATGTTCATGCACACAATTGTCTGTCCTGGGTGGGAATCGAACGCACAACCTTCGGCGTGAAAGGCAAGTGTTCTACCAACCACGCCAACCGGCTCGTCAAACAAATAAGCATTGACCGGTCAAAGTTAGGCATAAGTTTTCTTGAACACCCCGTGTATTCCTATCAAATTATCGCCACTATAATGTAATGCAACGCGAGCAGGACTCGAGGCAAAAAATAAAGCCTGCTTTGTTGGAATTTGCGTGATTACTATGTTCCCTACCGACTTCAAATATGCGTGTTATGTGTTGAGGATTTTTTTGAATTAAGAATATCGTTTAGTTCGGATTAATTCGCTTATATTGTTAAATACATATTTGACGTATTTAAGCTACGTGAGATATGAGTGAAGTTTAGCGTCACACGGATAAGCTTCAGTTCAAGTGGCATCCATCCACTTCTAGATAAGTGATAAAAAATTGTTCCGTCAATTAAACTATAAAAATCGCACTTTGAAATGTGATGCTAACCTTTTTTTTGTGTGCTGGAAGGCAAATTACTCTGATATTGATGGTAAGTGGTAGTCCAAGCGCGAACCAGTACAGTCGGGAAGACTCTGCACTAGCCACCTGCTTTGCCGGCCCGCAAGATGCCTTTCACGCCACCAAGGAACCCAAGTTATACGAGGTGCACGTGTGCTGGTATAGGATTTTTTGGAGATGCGACTAAGAAAAGACTTGCCAAATATATTCGTGCGCGATGGAATTGACAAACTTCACAAGTAAAACATAGCATCTCATTTCTTTTCTTGGTATCACCAAAGATTCTAAGCTTCAATGGGGCCCTCATATTAATAAATTGGCAAATAGACTCGGCTCTGCAGCTTTCGCAATAAAAAAAATTAGAATGTTGACTGATGTAGATACGGCTCGCCCAGTGTATTTTAATTATTTCCACAGTATAATGTCTCATGGCATTCAACTCTGGGGTAATGCAGCCGATATTAATACGATTTTTGTACTGCAGAAGAGGGCTTTTCGTGCAATTTATAACCTGGGCCCAAAAGAATCACTAAGATGTAAATTTAAAGAAATTAAAATAATGACTGTCGCTTTTCAATATATATTTGATAATGTTATGTATGTATGCAAAAACATAAAAAAAAATCCTAGAAATTGTGACGTCGTATTTGATCACTATTTGTCGTTTCACGACAGTTTTCTGCGGTGAATTTCGAGTTTGCTCTTAAATACTGATCTCTTGTTCTCCATGCTGTATATGACTTTTCAAAATCGGAATATTATTTATTATATAAGCCGTGTAAATGCATTCTTAAGATATTACTAGTGCTCCTGGTGGTAGGGCTTTGTTCAAGCCCGTCTGGATAGTTACTAACCACTCATCAGATATTCCACCGCAAAACACCAGTACTTTGTATTGTTGTGTTTCGGTTTGAAGGGTGAGTGAGCCAGTGTAATTACAGGCACAAGGGACATAACATCTTAGTTCCCAAGGTTGATGGCGAATTGGTGACTTAAGCGATGGTTAACATTTCGTACAGTGCCAATGTCTATAGGCGTTAGTGACCATTTACAATCATGTGGCCGATATGCTCGTCCGCCTACCTACTATATAAAAGAAAAAAAAATATAGTTATAACAGTTTACGATATCAAACTTGCAATATGTTATCATTTTTATATTTTACATTTAACGGTATAAATAAGGGGTTTTGTTAGTATAACAAATCAGTATATACATATCCTCCAGACCGATTTCGGCCACGGTGGCCAATCTCAAGAGAGATTAGCCAACTGCGCAGGAGATATTATAGTGCACAAGTGTGTGCGCAAACACAGGTGAACTCTCTATTCCCTAGCTCTCATAATCCGATGGGACGGTAATCCGACACGACCGGAAAGAGTTCAGGCGCAGGACCAACGGCTTTACGTGCTTTCCGAGGCACGGGAGTGTACACACTTTTAACTTCCAGACCCCGGGCTGCTACTGAGAATTTTTTGACAGAAAAACCCAATAACTTATTGGCCCAAAATTAGTATAAACTAAGTATATACACTATAAGTAACTGCGTTTCGCAGTATTACCTTGAATTTTACAAGCATGAATTTCATTTTTAATATGTATAAACAAAAAAAGCTCTTATAGCTAAATATATAATAAAAAATCGAATGAATTTGGTTTGCTCACAATGTTTGTATTATCTGTGATCAGATTACAGATGTATTAAAAATGTGTTGTCGAACTTTCAAACGACACGAAATTAGGCAATAAACTTCAAATAACACGCTTCGTAGCGCTAGATTTGAGTTTTAATTAATTAAATTTTCCTTATTAATTGCGGTGATTGACTTGGGATAACCTTTGTGCTGGGTTATATATTGTTAGCGCAGGGGCCGAATTCTACAAATTTATAACGATTACGATACGTTCCCGATACAATTTTAATTAAATTAAAGAATAGAAAAACGGAAAAACGGCAACGATCACGCTTCGATTCGATTGCGATAAAGTGACAATTTGTTTGGCCCCCTGGCCGGATTAGACAGAAAATCTGAAAGTATGATTTATAGTGTTAGGGTTGAAGTGAAACATTTATCCATTTTAAATAGTGAAAACTGTTTAAAAAATATAGTGATTATGATTAAAATAGCGTTGTCGTAGAAATAATATATTTTAGGAAGTCAGAAAAGGGTGAAAGGGTCCAGTGGCGCTCCTTGTTAAGATGGAAAGGGTACCGCTGGTTTTTTAGTGGGTATTCCGATGTTCGGGGCGCACTCGGCGCCTTGGACACCGGTAAGCCCCATATACCACCCCACTGTTCCCGGGGAAAAAAAAAGGTATGACTATAGTCCAGTTAAGGATCGAACCCACGTTCTCTGATCGTTAATGCTGATTCAGACTTTGAATCCAGGACGTTGCGTTCCGAGACCTTTAAGCTACAAAAACAAAGCAGAGCGATCAAGTAGATAGTACTTTAGTTAAACGAAGTAAATTATATTTATAAATCAAATCCTCGAAATTTTTACGTCAAAACTTTTCTACAATAGAAACTTGAACATGTTCGCGTGGGTATAGTGTGTGTTAATCGGTGATTTTTAGTTGTTTGAAACACGCGATGCTCACTAAAAGTCTGCAATATACTTAAATATATATCATACTAGCTACCTGTGCCGACTTCGCACGAATTGATTAATGGTCTTCATAATAAAACGCTTATATCGTAATACATATAATTCTATTTGTTTACCCGGCGCACCGCAAAGTTCGCATCCGACATAATTTTTCGTCGACACCTTCAACAATCATGGTCATATTTCAGCTAATTTACACAAAACATTAATGAATTACACACTTAAACCTTCCGTATGTACCACTCCGTTCGTTGGTGAAAACCACATGGAAATCCGTACGGTGGTTTTTGAGTTTATCGCGATCATACAGACAGACAGCAGCAGTAGTGACACTGCTGTTATATCTACTTTATAATTATAAACATAACGCGAAGTACAAGGTCGGTTTTTATATCAAAAATTACTCACTGTATAGTTTTTTATTTTTTTTTTATTTTCACCATACGTAAGTGGCCAGTAATGCCCATGGATATTGGCGATGTAAAAAAATGTTAATCATCCCTTGAATCGCAATGCGCCACCAACTTAGGGAACTAAGATGTTATGCTCCTTGTTCCTGTAATGTACACAATATAAAACAATATATATATATATATTGTATATATATATATATATATATATATATATGTATTATACTTAGTTGTTATTGTTGATAGTCTCAAGGCTACTTGGAATGTTTGTTAAATCAATGGCAGTGGTATATAAAGGTATACAATTGTTAGCGGGGCTCCAATTCTTCTAAAAAATTATCATTTTAAGCGTGATCGTTTACGTTTATCCGTTTTCCTATTCTATATATATATATTGTATATATATATATATATATATATATATATATATATGTATTAACAATAATAACAATAATTATTTTTGTATTTTAAGTATTGTTTTTATTGTATTGTTTAAGTTTTTCCAATTTTATTACTTAACTTGCTAGCCCTGCTTCGCACGGGTAGTAAAACGAATAATGTATTTTAGGTAGGATTTGCGTAAAATCAATCTTAGTGAGCGGCTACGTCGGGGAAGGAGTAATTGTGACAAATTTCAAGTCATCGGGTGCATAGCTTAGGAGATCTCGTGATGAGTATTTCCATAAATATCAAACTTCTATAAGTTTTTTAGATTTAGGTCTTTAAATATCATTTCTAACTGTTTCTTTTTCATTTCAATTTTCATATTTATAATGTTCGCTGTTATTTAAGACGGATGCTGTGAATTCATATCATGTGTAATGTAAGATTTGTTTGTGTTGGAAATCCAAGAGATTTGGAAATTTAATTTTTTTAAAGAGGAATATCTAATTTCTTTCTAGGTCTATATTAATTAGAATCCAAAAGTCCTGAGCTAGAACTATAGACTATGCCAAAAAAAATATCGGGCTTTCCTGTTGAATTTTTCTCCGAAGCTACCCAGGACCTGGAAAGTTGAAGTGTGTGCCACTTTATCAAGAAATATGTAAAGACGTTGTCCTTAATTATTTGTTGTTGTGCAGCCGTCGTGTTTACGAATACTTATTTAATTGGAAAATAAACAGTATATTCATTCTTAAAACTATAATATTAACATTAGCACACATAGCAGTCAAATTTTAACTTATATCTTTAACGTAATTAGAGCAGAACAAATAAATAAAATACACGTGTCCTATTTTGTATATGTCCTGGGCAGGCGGGTAAACTCCCTTGAGAATGACCAACGCAGCCGGAATCTTCCAGAAGAACACCGTATCCGGTGTTCTAAAGCGACTGCAGGTTATCATACGTCTTTTGTGGATATCCTTAAGATTTTTTTTTTATAGAATAGGATGGCGGAAGATCATATGGGCCACCTGATGGTAAATGGTCACCAACGCCCATAGGCATTGACAATGTAAGAATGTTAACCATCGCTTACATCACCAATGTGCCACCAACCTTGGGAACTAAGATGTTATGTCCCTTGTGGCTGTAATTACACTGGCTCACTCACCCTTCAAACCGGAAGACAACAATACCAAGTACTTCTGTTATGCGGTAGAATATCTGAGTTACCAGACGAGCTTTCACAAAGCTCTATCACCAGTGTCAACTCTAGCACAGAACGTTAAAATGGTTCATTCATTATTTAACGCGTTAAATAATTATACATATAATTTACATGTCAAGATAATTTATTGCATTTATAGATGGTTCGTTTTCTTTTTGAATAAGGTCGAATAGGTGGTCGAATGAAAAAGCCTGTTTCTGAAGTAGTTCGCATCTCATTAATACGTGTTATTTTAAAATGTTTGGGTTATATATATTATAGTACATAATAATTCTCTAATCGATTACGTTCTATTACGCGATGTTCGCAATCATCGGCTTTGTTGTTCGAGTAAACAAAATGGTGGGCTGTCAGCTGTCAGTTTCCCCGCGCTTTTTGCAGAATGAAAAATAAACATTTCGTTTAAATTACCGTTAATACATGGAAACTATATAAGTTAAGTTCTTTAACAAATTATTATATATATAATTTGTGTTTTCTCTTAATTAGATTCATAAAGGCTTAAAAAACTTGGTTATTGTACATTACGTTTTTTTTTTACTTTTGTGTGTGTGTGTGTGTGTGTGTTTGTGTGTATGGTTCCCGTGTATATTAAGATAACACGAAAAATAAAAACAGAAATGCCACTATGATAAATTTTTTCAAAGTAACATTTGCTATATATTCCTATCGATTAACAAAAGGCGAATAAATCTATTTTTTAAGGCTTTATACGTATGACCTTTGGCATTACACGATACTCTTTAACCGTCTTATAGAAAAAAATAACAAATACAATTTCGTTCGGATTATATTGTTCCCTATTACAAATATATAAGACTTAAATTTAATTGAGATATTTTGTAGTGACGCTGTTGTTATTACTTCCAAGGAGGTTTCTCTTTTTTAATCGGCCTATTTAAATGCTAGCCTATGCGTGTGCCCTTTCGGTGTTAATTTAAAAAAGAAATTTGGTAATGTCAAGCTTATAATGTCGTTTTCAGAATTAGATTTTTTTTAATATGTTTCCTTTTAATCTTATAAATATTATAAGAGTTAGGTATGTTGTTTGTGTGCGTCGATTTATTCTAATGGAGTGTGCTGCTTGGTGGCATCATAATCTTTCCCTGGCCGCCATAGCCGGCGAAGACCTTTCGCTGCCTGATAAATGTCATGCTCGGTAGCGAGAGATGCTAAATAAAGATGGTCTTCTTCTGCGAGTGTCATGTCGTGATTATACACAAGAAATTAAAAAAAAAGTATAAAAATAATATATTTTAAAATATTCACAAGTCCAATCTTAGCCTTATTATAAATAAAAAGCTATATTATTAATGGTCCTTTGGATTATAAGTATAATCGTTAACAACATTTCTTAAGTCAATAAAATAAATCTAGTTTAAAAGTTCAACAAAAAGCAACAAATTAAGACGAAGGTAAAAAAATGTTTAATACATATGTAACTACACTTGAAGAGATGGTTTGGTATTCATACCACCAGAGTTCTCCAATGCGTAGTCACGTGTTTCAGAATTTTGTAACAGACGAAAAATTCTCACGATGACTCATTCTGTTTTATGTTATTAAATGTGTCAAAACTATAAAAAGTACTAAAAACTGTCTACGATCTCATTTCGATATCTTTCATAAGATATTGTTGATAGTCTCAAGGCTACTTGTGAGCAAGGAATGTTTGTTAAATCAATGGCAGTGGTATATAAAGGTATACAATTATTAGCAGGGCTCCAATTCCTTTAAAAAATTGTCATTTTAAGCAATCGCTTTCGCAATCGTTTGTTTATCCGTTTTCCTATTCTTTAATTTCATTATCGGCTTTTGGCATAAAAGTAAACAATTAAGTATGGTTTTGACAAAACGGTATAAGTTAACATAATATCGGTTCGGTTCCGATCCGGATATATATAGAACAATCAAAATTGGATTGGAATTGTATCGGGTACGTAACGTTGATCGTTATAGATTGTAATTGTAGTAGAATTCGCGCTCAGGACACCACGCTAATGTTTTACTCTTAAAATTTTCATCTATTGGTGCTGCTTTCAGACTTCCTCTGATATATATTTTACTGGTGGTAGAGTTTTATGCAAGCTCGTCTGAGTAGGTACCTCCCACTCATCATTCTACAGCAAAACAGCAGTACTTGGTATTATTGTGTTCCGGTTTGAAGGGTGAGTGAAACTTGGGAACTGAGATGTTACGTCCCTTGAGTCTGTAATTACATGGCTTACTCATCCTCCAAACCGGAACGCAATAATAATAAGTATTATTGGTTAGAAGTAGAATATCTGATGAGTGGGTGGTGCCCAGAAGGGCTTGCGCAAAGCTCTACCTACATAAGATAACCTTAGATGGCATATCCCTTATGGCCAGGCAAAGCCGGCCCTGATCCTTGATAGAGATTGTCTTTTGTTCTTTATTCGATGCTTTCACTTCACTGCATCAGAATGACAAAGATGAAAATGCTAGTCGTATTTTAAAGCCGATCTGTCACTTTGTACAGTCATTCTGATGCACGCCAGTTAACGTTATATAAATAACAATTACCAGATTTATTAATATCGAACAACGCTTATAAGCCGATGGAAAATGTTTATGAATATCTCGCCTTGCTACCGGCGCCTCGAGCGATCCTCTCGTTCCAGCACAGGACCGTCGCTCAACAGTTTTACGAATATTTCAAACGAGGAGACCGTGACAAAAGCTATTGCTGATAATCGATAGAAAATGCATTAAGATATAATATTAAGAGTGATAATAATAAAACGTATTATCTACAATTAAGAACATTTCATTATGCCTTCAAACGTGCAATATTATAGTTGATATTTCAATGTCAAAAGCTTTGGTTGTTTGTTCAAAAAAAAACGGCAATTAAATCCATAGAACCAACCATTAAGATTCTATCAACGAAACATATTTCAGGAGTGTTTACTGTATGAAGTACCTCTTACTTCGTTTATCGAATTTGTAATTATAAATGTGAAAAAGTAATATTATATAGTACCGTAACACTCTGTGAATGTCCCACTGCTGAGCTAAGCTCTCCTCTCCCTTTATGAGGAAAAGGTTTTTTGGAGCTCATTCTACCACGCTGATCCAATGCGGGTTGGTGGAATGCACATGTGGCAGAATTTTCCTTCACCGTAAAGCACGAGATGAATTATAATAACAAATTTAGCACATGAAAATTCAGTGGTGCTTGCCCGGGTTGAACTCGCGATACTCGTTTGAGATTCACGCGTTTTTACCACTGGGCCATCTCGACAATATTATACACTATACATTATATACAGAAAGGTTCTCGAGTGGCGGCCACAAAACGGAAGACGCAGCGTGGGCAGGCCCCCTACAAGGTGGACCGACCACATAAAAAGAGTCGCAGGAAGCCGTTGGATGCGGGCAGCGTAAGACCGGCTAAAATGGAAATCCTTGGGGGAGGCCTTTGTCCAGCAGTGGACATCTTTCGGCTGAGATGATGCTGATGATTATATACTAGATATATAATATTATATACTATATAATATTAGTGTATCCCAGGATTAACCGACTCGTGTGCCGTAGCCGTCATGTCTCCGACACCGCTTATGTATGAGGCACGTATATATTTCTTTGCTTTATATGATTATAATAATAATATTTCATTTGACTGCCTCGTTAGTCAAGTGGCTAGATATAAGGTCGCTGACGCGGAGGTTCTGGGTTCAATTCCAAGGTTGGGTCAATAAAAAGTTATTGGGTGTTTATGTCAGAAAATTCTCAGTAGCAGCCCGGAGTTGGAAGTTGGAAGTGAGTACACTCCCGTGCCGTGGACAGCACATGAAGCCGTGGATCCTGCGCCTGAACTCTTTCCGGTCGCGTCGGATTATGAAAGCTAGAGAATAGAGAGTGCACCTGTGTTTGCGCACACACTTGTGCACTATAATATTTCCTGCGTAGTTGGTTAATCTCTCTTGAGATTGGCCACCGTGGCCGAAATCGGTCTGGAGGACCTTATTTAATTTAATACTGAAAGTCAATGTTTTTATATTAGGTTTTTACATATGAAATCGGCGTTTTGTACGGGAGGAATATAAAGTCAATTTTTTTTTGTAAAATATATTTAATTAATCAAAGTATGCACCATTGTTATCTATGCACTTTTGCCATCTCATAGGTAGTTCATTGGTCCCTTTACTAAAAAAACCATAGGGGCGAGAATCAATAAACTCTTTGAAGGCGATTTGGACTGCCGCATCGGAGTTGAATTTTTCCTTGTAAGAAGTTGTCCAAATTCCGGAAAAAATGGTAATCTGTTGGAGCAAGGTCCGAGGAGTAAGGTGGTTGTTGCAGACATTCCAATTGTAGCTCATCTAACTTAGTGGTTGTTTGTTGTGCAGTGTGTGGTCTTGCGTTGTCGTGAAGCAGCAGTGGCCTAGAGCGATTGACCAATCTCGGTTGTTTAGCAGCTAGTTCTTCCTTCATGGTTTGCCATGGCCAACCATTACTGGCCACAGATTTTAGAAAGCTGTAGTGAACGACGCCGGCGCTAGGCCAAACCAAACACTCACAAGTAACTTTTTCTGAGTCAATTTTCGTTTAGGGCAGGAGTTGGCTGGGTCTCCAGGGTTCAGCCATTGCGACGAGCGCTTCCGATTATCGTACAGTATCCACTTTTCATCACAAGTAATGATTCAATTTAAAATTCATTATTGTGTCGGTTGAGCAAAGTAACACAGCAGTCGACGCGTGCTTGCAAGTTCGATTCACTCAATTCACGAGGTACCCATCGTTCAAGTTTTTTTACTTTCCCAATTTGTTTCAAGTAAATTAATACAATTTTATCACTTGCCCCGAAGCCTGCAGCTATTTCTGAAGTGCTTTGTGATGGATCCGCTTCCACAATAGCCTTTAATTCTTCATTTTCCACTTTGGTCTCCGGCCATCCACGGGGTTGGTTTTGAAGGTCGTTTCGAGTTCAAAAACGAAAACGTTGAAACCAAAAACGTACTGTGCTTTCCTTTGCGACACCAGCGCCGTACACATCATTAATCCTTCGAGCTGTTTCTGCAGCACTGGTGCCACGATAGAACTCGTACTCGTAAATATACCGATATTTCATGTTTTCCATTGTGCCGTAATAGCGATGCCAAAGAAAAAAATAATGATGAAAAAACAAATGAATGACTGTTTTCAAAACTCAAATGTACCAGCTGAATGAATTTATAAATTTAAAATTGGAATTCTTAACCAAAGAGGAGATATTTCAGATCAAAGTAGTCAGTACAACAAAACGCTAATTTCATATGTAAGGACCTGATATATTTTATTAAATGGTTATCATAATTTTATATTATTTCAATAGTCTTAAATTTCTATGTCACAGGTCTGCTGGACGTCCCTTATACCACAATGTATAATTATACACAAATCTTACGAAAAAAACCTACTGTATAACGAAAACAGCATCACGATCAATCCTGTAATAATTAAAATAAGTAAGCCATCAAATATATAGACGCGAAAAGGTAATTTTAATTTTGAAAGTCGTAATGAATTAATGCGAAAAAAGTGTGCATCCTTGGTTCACAGGATGCGGGCCAGCTCAAGCAAAATTCTAATCATGGTAGCTAACAGACTAGACTGTATATTTATAAACCGCTGTTGTAAAGTTCTTCTTCTCCTCAAAAAGAGGAGAGGAGGCCTTTAGCCCAGCAGTGGGACATTCACAGGCTGTTACGGTTACGGTTACGGTACGGTAAAGTTTCGGCTGAACCAGTAAATTGTAAAAGTAGTAGATTAATTTTTATAATTTTGTATATGAGTCTTTTTACTTGAATAAATAAATTATTATTATTATTAATGGAACGGACAGACACATTTGTATATAGTGAACTATGAAAATTTGAAACAAAATTTTGCATGTTCAACTGTTATTAGAATTCGATTTACTTTATAAATATTATAATGACTTTGTAATAGATTTTTTTTAACTCCAAATTGTCGTTTTTCGGTTTCTGTAATCAGAAACGAATTGCTTAATATTTCAACGGCCAAAACATAATTTTACATTTAGATAGATGCCTGAACGAATCAAAATACAATTACAGTTATATAATAATATATTTAACATCCAGAAGTGAAACTGATTTTAGAAAAACCTTGAATTGGTATTTTTTAAAATAGAACACCAAATCATACAAATCGATGTAAATACCCCACTCAATTTCTCTTAAAAATACAAATAACCCAATTGAACACATTCAACAAATCACGAGTCGCGCCAATAGTGAATGAATACTTTTCTTTTATGTACCAACAAAATGGCGGTTTTAAATTAGCGCGCGTCTTTTTTTTAACAATGCTGTTGTATGGATTAAGTTAATAAAACAAAACAAAAATTCCTTATATAATTTATTATATAATATTTAAAAAAAATACTGTACAAAATTTATTTCATTTTATTTAATATTTATCTAATTAACATTGTAATTAGTGATAAAATTAAAACTGCGCACGCGCTGATACTGCTCGCTTTTGAGGGCACTGAAAAAAAACAATTATTATCATTTTAAGAAAGACATTCTAAATAATAATAATATTAAGGATGTATGTGTTGTTTGTTTTCAGATTATTAAAGTTTTAGGTCAAACATAGAATATATAGTGTGTTGATATATTGCATATTTTATGAGATATAATATAATAGTAATGTCCTCCAGACCAAATTCGTCCACGGCGACCGATCTCGAAAGAGATTAGCCAACTGCGCAGGAGATATTATAGTGCACAAGTGTGTGCGCAAACACAGGTGCACTCTCTATTCCCTAACCCTCATAATGCCATTTTCGAGGCACGGGAGTGTACGTACACACTTCCAGCTTCCAGACTCCGACCTACTACTGAGAATTTTCTGACAGAAAAACCCAATAACTTTTTATTGGCCCGACCTGGGAATTGAACACAGGACCTCCGGGTCTGCATTACATCAAGCCACTAGACCAACGAGGCAGTCAAGAGATATATATATATAATATGCAATAGTCAGAGAGAAAATTGTCAATCCAGGCAGATTTCGAATCGCTTTTTCATCATGCAAATTACTTCAGTAAACTAAATTTTTATATATATGTATGTATCATGTACACATATACACACACATGCCAAAAACACGGTGGCGCATAGGCGATAAACATTGGCAATCATCTTATGATTAATATTTCTTACAGCTCCAATGTCTATGGGTGATTACCATCAGATGACACTTTGTTCGCCTAACTATAAAAAATCACAGTATAAATATGCGATGTACCACCATAACCACGATCGGTTAAGATTCACGCGTTCTAACCACTGGGCCATCTCGGCCCTAATTTATTGATATTGAAGACAGTTTTAAATCAAAGGCGTACTTACAACACGTGTCGAGTTCCGGCGAGTACGGGTATTGGAAATCACACTGACACAGGCTGTTCCGACATACGACCTTATCTACAGAACCTTCTAGATAACACTGGCTGCTTCGTAAACAACTTTCGAAGAGACCTGTAAAAAAACATATTTAATTTAAAAAAAGAAGATGAGCTGATTAAATACCATCACGCTTCAATGCGATTGGTGGACACATTTCTCGTGATGTTTTTATTCGCCGAGCACACAATGAATTTATTTATTAAATAAAAATGGAATCAAAATGTTTTTATTCAAATAGACTTTTACAAATACTTATGAACCTTGAAGCGCTACCACCGGTTCGGAATGTGGATTCGAACTAGAACCGGCGAGAAACTTAGTGGTTGCTCTTATTTTTTTTAATACAAATTTATATAAATTACATTCACTTATTTACAAATCCAGCAATTATTCAATCCTTGTGTTTTTGTCAGATATATATTTTTAATAACATATTAAAGATTGCTTGGAAACTATATAAAAATCAGATATTTATTGAACTTAACCAAAATAATTATCAATATTAAATTAAAGAAAATATTAAAAGAAAGAAGACGCAAAACACAAATTAAATAAGAGAGAGAGATAACATTAATCATATTGTATTCTTTTATGTAAGTTAAGCTATACAATACATTATGTTAAGTTAAAGATATTAAACAAATATTAAAACAAAGTTACGATATGTGAACGCCAAGCACAAATACTCACGCAAAACATTAAATACGCGTATTTGCTCGACGTTAACCATCAGGCGTAAATTATGCTAAAGACTGAAGAGTTTCATTGGAAATTTCGTGTTCCGAAGATACAAGATATAATGAGAATAATCAAATTGGCTCATTGAACAGCAAAAAAAATACAATTTTAGGAATGGCATATCGTACCAGTGATAGGCCAGCAGCCACCGTCCCTGTGGTGGTAGTTATCGATACATGAGCATCGACCATCCGCACAGACCCCACCCACTCCGAGCACAGCCGCACACTGTGCTGTCACGGAACAGGTTGAATTGAATCCAGGTATTTCTGTAATACAAAAAATGTATTATTAATAATTATTAATTATTAATAATTAATAATAATATATATATGTGAATGTCCCACTGGGCTAAGGTCTCTTCTCCTCTATTTTTTTTGAGGAGAAGATTTGGAGCAATCAAAGAAAAAAATTGGATTAATCCACCAAGCTGTTTCAATGGGTGGGATACACATGTTGCAAAATTTCAGTGAAATTATACACAAGCAGGTTCCTCACGATGTTTTCCGTCAATTCTCGTATTTTTTAAATAACTAATAATAAAATATTGGAAAATTTATTAATCTTATTATATAAGTTATATTAGTTTTACTGGTGGTAGGGCTTTGTGCAAGCTCGTCTGGGTAGGTACCACCCACTCATCAGATATTCTACCGCAAAACAGCAATACTTGATATTGTTGTGTTCCGGTTTGAAGGGTGAGTGAGCCAGTGTAATTACAGGCACAAGGGACATAAAATCTTAGTTCCCAAGGTTGGTGGCGCATTGGATATGTAAGCGATGGTTGACATTTCTTACAATGCCAATGTCTAAGAGCGTTGGTGACCACTTACCATCAGGTGGCCCATATGCTCGTCCGCCTTCCTATTCTATAAATAAAAAAAAAAAATAGTATGTTTCAAAACGGTAGTATAAACATTGCTTTCCGTGGATTGGAGACCTGGTGATCAACACAGACACTCAAATGCCTAATACTGACAATAGCTCTTCACGCATTCTGGATGTAAATCATTACATAAAAATATCACCTTTCAATTTTTTTTTTATAAAATAGGAAAGCGGCCGAGCATATGGGCCACCTGATGATAAGTGCCTCTAATTACACTGGCTCACTCACTCTTCAAACCGGAACAACAATATCAAGTACTGCTGTTTTGCGGTAGAATATCTGATGAGTGGGTGGTACCTACCCAGACGAGCTTGCACAAAGCCCTAGCACCAGTACGATTACTTGAGGTCAGTTTTGTGAAGAGAAATAACCATTATTTATTATTATTATTAACTCACCAGGCCAGCACACGTCGCTGTCTTCAATGAAACCCTCATTACATTGACACGTGTCACCAGACGTGCTGTTCACACAGACCGTATTATCGATGAGACAGTCTGTATCCAATGTACAGGAACCGCCGATGGCTAAAATTGAATTAAGGCGTGGATATACGTGAACTAGGACTGTATCGTTGGTCTAGTGGCTAGATGTAAAGCCGCAGACTTGGAGGTCCTGGGTTAAATTTCCAGGCCAATAAAAAGTAATTGGGTTTTTCTGTCGAAAATTAGATGTTATGCCCCATGTTACTGACTGTCGCTCGAAACGCGACAATGAAACGTGAAACACTCGCAATAACATTACACAAATGCTATCAGCTTCCTGACTCTGAATTGTTAGTGAGAATTAGCTTTGACCCAGGTCCTTGGGATATGCGGCCTTGACAAAAGCATTTGCCCAAAAAGGCAGTAGATACCATAAAAAAGATATTTTAATTGGTTTGTATAAATGGGATTGTTTTCAGATGTACTGAAGCCAAGAAAAAGTGAAGTATGCACGTCTTAATTAATGGTCAACTTACCAAAAAACACTACACTTTACAACACCGACCGTAGTTAAAATAATACCGGATGCAAATAACATTATTTATCTATGTCCTGGCTTTTGAAACATACGTGTAACGTAGGCATCCGCTAAGAAGGGACTTTTAGAAGTTTAAGCTTTAAGCGGGGGGGACACCCCCCCGGTGTCAATAAGTGTCAAATTTTTATATAGCACAAGCTTCACACAGAAAATAATTTAAGTTGACATATATTTATTGTGGATACTGGATAAGAAGTCGAAGACATGTGTCGCGTGCAGAAGCTTTAAATAAAACTAATATTCGCCCGTGGCTTCAGCTGCGTGTTAGGGAAAGAGTGGCGAGTATTATATAAAACAGTAGCAGTAGCCTTTGTCCGTCCATGGGATTCAAGCTCGTTTTATACCAAATTTTATCAAAATCGGTTCAGTGTTTTAGCCTTGAAAGCGTAATAAACATACAGAAGTACTTTCACATTTATAATATTAGCATAGATAGATTGAAAAAGTTAATAAAAAAAAGTTTTTTACGAACTTACTCGGCGCACAAACACCGTCAACCGCTTGATATCCGTCAGCACAGGCACAGACGCCGTTGCAGACTGTGTTGTTCGTTGCTGTGCATTCTAACGTGTTCTGACAGGGATCCCCGAGTTCTGTGACACACAAATTATTGTAATCGTTTATATATCACTGATCTCACGGCTCAGTTGTTAGAAGACGTGAATCTTAGCCCATGGTTCAGTTCAAACCGAGTGAAGTTTGAATTTTAGTGTTTTAAAATTCATCTCGTTGAAGCATAACATCGTCAGGAAACCTGCATGTGGCGGATGAAAGTCTGTATCAAACTGTTCAAAATTATCTCCTCAAAATGAAAATGAAGCCTTAGCTCAGTGTGACATTAACAGGCTGTTCAATTCACTTTATGAATTACTATTATTCACTTGCCAATATGTATACTTTCCTATTGGAGAAGGTTTAGAGTTGATTCCAATGCTCCGTGCCACTAAGCATCATTCATCTTTCGGAGACAGGAGCGTCGAAATTAAAAAGCCGCTAGACAAACAGATCGGTTCTTCTCAGGTCTGTTTATTTCCGAACGGATGGTAGATTTATGACAATCAGTAAGCTTAACGCTTCTATATTAAATAAAGATTTTTGACTTTTGATAATTACCTAGACCACTCGACAGACACAGTCCGTCCACTTCATAGAGATCCTCAGGGCAAGCGCAGATTCCAGCGCCTTCGTCATTAACGACGCATCTTATTTCTAAAGAACCAGCCAAACAATCGCTGTCTACTTCACACGCTTCGCCAATACCTGAAAAATAATTCATGAATATAACAAACTGGAATCCTGGAAACTAATCGCAGCGCCACCTACTGGAATCTAAATCATCCAGGGATAGGGCTTTATGCAAGTCCGTCTTGGTAGGTATACATCACAAAGTCCAGCAACTTCTTCACCAAAAAGCAGATAAAAATGTTGGTATTTATATTACCACACGTACCAGCAAATAATCTGCATATCTGTCTATTCTCATCCCACACAGATGTTTCAGGGATACATTCGCACTTCCGCATCCCCCAAGGTTCTTGTGGGGGGCCACATCGGGCGTTCGCTCCAAATGTGTGACAGTGGAAATCATTGACACATGAATCCTGAATACGTCTGGTAACTGCAACAATTAATAAAAAAATATATCAATTTATTATAATAATATACATTGTATAAATATTATATATTGCACGTCTCGACTTTTTGTAACTTATCTGTCTTTCATAGACACTACATTAGAACACATTTTTATGTTTTTATTTTTTTGTTAAAAGATAAAAAAATAACTACAGTAACAGCCTGTTTCATGCCCCACTGCTGGGCTAAGGCCTCCTCTCCATTTTGAGGAGTTTGGAGCTTATACCCACGCTGCTCCAATGCGGGTTGGTAGAATACACATGTGGCAGAATTTCAATGTAATTAGACACATGCTGGTTTCTTCACGATGTTTTCCTTTACCGTCAAGCACGAGACGAATTATAAACACAAATTAAGCACATGAAAATTCGGCTTGCCCGGGTTTGAACCCACGATCATCGGTTAAGATTCACGCGTTCTAACTACAGTTGACGCAAAGTACATAGAAAAAAATAAAATAATTTTTTTTCGCTTTATGTATGACCATAAGTATGGCCTCTTTAGCATTGCAATTTGAACCTGCAGCTATTCTGTAAGAAAAAAAAACGAACCTCGCCGTAGAAATCGGTCCTGAAATGTCAGAAGGTGATATGCGACCATTGACCATAATAATTATAACATCTCAAGAATACACGCGTCAAAAGAATTACCTCTAATACAATCTCTCATGTTCTCGTCGTAAAAGAAATTTGGACGGCAGGAACATACTCCTCCAATAACCACAGCCAGCAGACCAACGCATTGCTCAGCGGTGGACGGCGATCCAAGATCTGGAAAACAGGTTAAAATAATTTTAAAAAAAACCTAGACAGACAGACAGACAGCATTTTTAACTTATGACTATCTTTTGGGCAATGTAACAGATGGTTAATATTTCTGTTGGCGGTGGTGATCACTTACCACCAGGTACATTTGACCAATCGAAAAAAAATTGATACTCTCTAAAGGGATTTAATTTAATTAACGTTATGTCAAAAGAAAACAGAAGATTGAAAGCTGTAATGTATTCGCTGACCTTTTTGGGTATTCATATTACTTGGAACGGAAAAAGTTCAAAGGCGGCCAAGGTTTATTTAGACGCTAAAACAACCTTTAGGGTTACATTCGTAACGTCAGAAGACAATTGTGAAATGTAAAAAAATTGTTACGCGAAAATAATAATAATACAGGCCTTAATTCCTTTTACATGAACAAAATACTACATACAATTTTACATGAATAAATAATAAAAATGTGTCGGTGTGCTTGTGTGTGTATGTGTGCGTGTGTGTGTGTGAGTGTGAGTGTGAGTATGAGAAATATGTGGTGCGCTTCGATAAGACTGACTCGTGTGCCGTGACGACAAACGGCACGACACTCCTTACCATTGCATGTCATGTCGTCCCCTCTCTGCCGTTTTCTACTTCCTTGTGTGTGATGCGCGTATAATATATACTATATCGTTGCTATATATTATTGCAATAATAAGATATTTATTGGTTATCTTTATTTAAAAATTATACATCAATTTCCATGTTACAATTGTATCGGGCGTGCAGTTAATATCACATTTTTATAATTAAAGAATATAAGCAACAAAATGGCGTATCCCCGTAAGGTTTCCGTAAGATTGTAAAGCAGGCTCTACACTCGCCCATGACTCGCTCGCAGCTCTACCTTTACACCCGTTGTCACGGTACTTACGGCTTCCGATTCTCCTTTAAAAATATTCATACAAAGAAAATATATTCAATAACTCACCCGCATAGCACATTTGGCCGTTGCTACTTTCGTAATAACCAGGCGGACATACGCAAACGCCGAAGCTCGAACATTCAAATGGGCTTTGACACGGAACAGTCGCGTTGCATACAGTTCGTTGCGCCGCCATTTTGTTGTCGTTCACCGCCATTTTGATTGATGCATCCATTTTGTCTTCAAATTGCCTGTCTATATTTGATTCAGTAGCTAAAATGAATTTAATAATGTTTAATTATTTTATAATAAAAAATTATGTATATAAGAATAAAACTTTTATTTATTTATACTGAAAAAATAAGTCGTAGACATATGATGTAAATAGAGAACTTTCCTAAAAACTGGCAGAACTACACGTGGTAGGACTTTGCGCAAGCGTGCCGGGGTAGGTACTACCTACTTATCAGATATTCTCAGGCCAAACAGTAGTATTGTTGTGGTCTGGTCGAAAGGGTGAGTGAGCCGGTGTAACTACAGGCACAAATGACATAACATTTTAGTTCTATTTCTTGTAGGGTCAGTAGCCTATAGGCGGTGGTGAGCACTTACCATCAAGTAGCACTCAGCTATTCGTGAATGATTATCGCTTTTTTAAAAACAGACGCCGAAATTAATATTTCATTTCACTGTCTGTTTTTCTATATTCCTTTGGTTGATCACCTCCATCTATCATACCATACATTACAGTATATATATATTAGAAATGGCCAATCGTGGTAACTAAGCTGTTATGCCCCTTGTTAAATCCGGAACACAGCAATATAATATAATTTGTATGTCTACCAAATGATTGATCGATACCAGACCGACTTGCATAAAGCCGTGCTCCGAAGTGCCATCGTCAGAGTATACCGGTGAAGCGATTTCTTAAGATTATTAAGATTATAGAATATAGAACGCTATTAAGATATATGTACTACGTGAAATATTTGTGAAATAAACTGGGCAGTTAAATATAAATGGCTTATATACTCACGGTTAGTTACAACGCAAGTAAACGTTTCCTGATTACAAGCTCCATTCGGAAACTGACAATCTTGGTCTAGGACGCATCCCTCACCAGGAGCTGAAATAAAAATTTGGTAAATTGAAATATACATGCTTAAGATGATCGTGGTGCACTAAATTTTCGTGTGCTTAATCTGTCATTATAATTCATCTCGTGCTTGACGATGAAGGAAAACATCGTGAGGAAACCTGCATGTGTCATTTCACTGAAATTCTGTCACATTTGTATTCCACCAACCCGCGTTGGAGCAGCGTGTTGGAATAAGCTCCAAGCCTTCTCCTCAAAAAGAGAGAGGAGGCCTTGCACCAGCAGAGAGATATTCACAGGCTGTTACCGTTAATTAGTGTTACTAAAAACACTTCCTACATTGTATTTAAAAACTTAAAAAGATACAGGATTACAAATGATTCTTTAAATTTAAACTAGGTAGGTAGGCAATAAGGCCACCTGATTGTAAGTTGGGAACACTGCTCATATCTATGACACTGTAAGAAATAGTAACTGCTCCTCATATCGCCAATGCGCCACCAATCTTGGGAACTAAGATGTTATGTCCCTTTTGCCTTCAATACTGGTTCACTCATCCTTTAAACCGGAATGTAACAAAACTAAGTAACCAGACTTGCACAAGGCCACCACAAAGTAATTAACAATTTAATTATAGTATTGTTTGTATTCCTAGTTAAATAAATTTATACTAACCTAAGGACACCTTTCTACATTCTCCCCTTTGTCTCTCAACGTACCCCTCAGAACATTGACAGACTCCATTGCAAGTTAAGCTAAACGGGTCCCGAATGATTCCCAAGCACTCCTCAGATCTGGTACACGAATCTCCAAAGTTGAGGGATTTCCAACATCTACCGTGGAAATAATGATGATCTTCTTGACAGAAGCATATACCTAAAATTTTGATTGGTTAAATATAATGATAATAATTATTTGCAACACTCTGATTGGTTTAATTTAGCTATGGTTAATTGTGATTGGTCTAAATTGTTACAGAAAAGATTAACGACTGTAGAAGCTGGTTATTTTTTACTGCATTAAGTGAAATTCTTATTTGAAGTTCTTACTTTATTGAAATGATCAAACGATAGCGCGATTCAAAGTACATGTAGCGCCATCTATTGACCGAAAGATAAAACACAAACAGTAACAGAGTTCTCACCTGTCGTATTGTTGCCATCAATAGACCGACAGTGGTACCCACTTAACAGCCTAGAACATTGGTGATCTTCAATGCATCGAGATTCGAGGTATGGAGATACTGAAATAAGAAAAATAAATCTTATTTTATTTATAAATAAATGGCTGTAAGACGCGGTTACACTCGTTGCTACTTCACTCTTGTAGCTCGTACCGTGTTATTATATATTTATATATGTATATATATAAAAGAATGTTGGACTAAGAATATCAACGCACAGCCAGACTACTGGGGCTATCACCATGAAAATTTGCATACGAGCTCCTTTTACACAATAGGTTGAGCAATAGGGAAGGATTTTTGATAATGTCACCCACCCCTAAGGCAGTAATAGAGTGGTTGGGAGTTTGTATAATCCATAATTTTTGGATGGTCTATGGAAATTGTTATTGACCAATTCAGAATTATGACGCGAACGATGCCACACGTGAAGCGCATATAGTATATTATATATTTTTCTAAGTAAATTTTCTCACACGTAAATATGTTTTCAAATAGAACCGTAGCGTACCCTTATACAGCGGCCTGAATAAACTCAGCTCTAGCATTGATATAAAAATTAGAAGAGACTTCGTATATAAAAAATGAGTATTATATATCGTATCTTACATATGTACATCATATTGTACCATATAGTATAGAATATGCTTTATTGTACGTAAAAGAGTTACAGAAACATGCAGTGTAATTACAGGCACAAGGGACATAAAATCTTAGTTCCCAAGGTTGGTGGCGCATTGGCTATAAACGATGGTTGACATTTCTTACAATGCCAATGTCTAACGGCGTTTGGTGACCACTTACCATCAGGTGGCCCATATGCTCGTCCACCTTCCTATTCTATAAAAAAAAAAGTTATAAACACACAAAAAGAAACATTATTAATGTACGAATGGCTGTATTATATCTAAAAAAATCTCTTCGAGACAACTTTTGGGTGTAGAAAATGAGATAAATAAGGCGGTAAGGAGGGGTACAAAGGAGATATACTCGTGCATACACGTTTTTTTTTAAAATAATATCGTCAATATCCTCTTAACCAATTACGACAATTGTGTGCGCAAACACAAGTACATTGCACTCTCATAATCCAACGGAACGGCAAATCCGACTCGAGATTTTTCGAGTTTTCCGAGGGACGAGAATGTAAACCAACTTAAATTTCTCGTTATAAATACTCAATTATTTTAATTAGGTAATCATTTCAATAACAGATAATAGGATATTTTTAGAGATTTAGGCACAATACTTCGGATTTGATTCAATATTTTAAAAATGGAACGTCACTTACTGTCAACACATTCCCTGCCCCCCCTCACTGGCTGTTGCCCAGGGCGACACACACACGCACCGGCGCTACAAACACTGCCAGATAGACTTGTGCAGTCTCGATCCTCAGAACAGGTCCATATTGAATGAACACAAGCAGAGCTGCAGAGCAATGCTGAAATATGTTATGATTATTTTAAAACACATATACAGGAAACATACAAGTAAGTAGCATGTAAATGTCCCATTGCTGGACTAAAAATCTCTTTTTTTGAGAAGGTGTAGAGTTTATTAAACCACGCTGCGCCAATGCGAGTTGGTTCGTTCAAATTGTTATTAATAAATAAGCCGAAGGTGGTGTGGAATCCACCCAGACCATATCCATAAAAACCTATGCAAACAATAGCCCCGCCCCCAGGGGAAGGGGTAGCCGTTAGGTTAGCCTGTGATAAAATGTATAAGCTATCTAAGAAATAGCTTATAACCTGACTTAAACTTAAAGAGTAAAAAGGGATATGCGACGATCCGCACCGCACTTGCACAAAGCCCTTCCACGGGTACAGAGGATTTACTTAAGATAATACACATTAAAATAAAACTTACCTAATATAATAAAATAAATTTTTTCTTCCATTATAAGGCAATCACTACAAAATCATATAATATAATAAAAAAAAAAACAAAGATTCGGTCTTACAGTATTTTGTTATCAAAGCGATTAGCTATCAGCCAATTCGGTGCTCAGGCTTAAGAACTTTTAGACATGTCACAAAAAATATACTGCCTTACAACACGCTCAAATCGACATTGAAATTTCTCATAGTTGAAAATATATTCTTTTAGACTTTCTATAAATGTTTCATTGCTATTGCTAGTGTATATAAATATAAGATCCAAAACCATTGCTCAGTACGTCATATATCAACAATATTCTAGCATGAAATGTAGATGAACATGAACGAGAAGACCGACAAGAAACTTCGAATTAAATTCATCAAATCTCAATGAAAATCAACTAATATGAACTACGATGTTTTATCATCTCAAGAACATCATCGTCATTTGTCATCAAGTTCTTGTATCGTTCAATAATACTTATCTTTTGAGGTGGATACACAAAAAATTCAATTAATTACAGTGCCAAAAATGGATAAATTGGTGTATAATATAACTTGCTACGCTTTCACGCGGTCACGATTTGTACAGTAACAATTTTTCATTTATTTAATGTATTTTTTTTATATATATAATCTTTAATTGAAATATTCTACTAAATAAAAATAAAATATATATATTGGTTTTGTAAAGTTAATGATATGTTAATCACGTTCCTAAATCTACAACCGCTGTCTATCTCTCTTGCAGGTGTTTGAACATATTAACGATTGATAACTTCTTATCTGCGTATAACAGATGTTCAATATCTGATTCATAACTAGTAAAGCGAATTCAACTTTAAATGTATCATTTAAGCATCAACCTATCCACTGTCCTAAAACTGGGCCGGAATTCTACTAAGCTATAACGATTACAATACGTTCCCGATTAAATTCCGATCCAACTTTGTCTATTCTATATTTATTCTAATCGGAACCAAATCGATATGATGTAAACATATACCATTATGTCTCATTTATTAACTAATAATATTATAAAAAAACTATTTTTTTTTATTTTATATTACATTACAGCCCAGTGATAAGAACGCGAAGGAAACATCGCAAGGAAACCGGCATGTGTCTAATTTCACTGAAATTCTACCACATGTGTATTTCACCAACCCGCATTGGAGCAGCGTGTTGGAATAAGCTCGATACCTTCTCCTCAAAAAGGGAGAGGAAGCCTTAGCCCAGCAATGGGACATTCAGGCTGTTACTTTATTATATTAATTTTCTTTACTAAAATGACGGATTTCATGTTTTTATACAGAGTAAAATTTAGTTCTATATTTTCTATCAATTATCGAAATTCTTAATGTTTTTTTTGTTATGTTTTATCTGCAAACAGTCCTTGGACTATAAGCGGATAGTTGGTGCGGTAGTTGGCGTGATGAGCCCTCCATCAAGAGCACTTCTCGTGTTATGAGGGCGCTACACCCTCTCGTGCAGCTGTAGTACATCATGCCTCTTTACGCGGCTAAGATTTTTTGGCTTTGAAGCTGGGTTGCCAATAGATTAGGATGATTCATATTATGTGTATAACATATTTGCAAATGTAAATAATTTGAACAAGGCCAATAATTCTATGTAGACAAATATAACATTTCACTTTTCCGTTCATTTGGACATTTAAGAATCTTCATTTTCCTAAAAATTATCATAAAGGCCATACCATTAGGTGGCTCTGTACCCGATTCCGGACACGGCGGTTATTCTCAACCAAGATTAGCTAAATGCTCCGAACACGTTTTAGGGCACAACTCCCAAAAAAGCTCTAAAAACTATCTTTAACTCAAAACAAATTTTCATCACAAATTTCTTTAGAGGTGATGAATTTTGAAATTCTTTCTTTTTTGAGCCTACGTTCCATAAGGAATTTCTGTTCAATTGTAACTGATAATTTTCCGAATGCAATTTCAAATTACGCAGATAAATTAGAAGAAAATACTTATAAAATAATATTTAACTAACAAATGTAACAAAAGTCGAGATGGCCCAGTGGTAAGAACGCGTGAATCTTAACCGATGAACGTGGGTTCAAACCCGGGCAAGCACCTCTGAATTTTCATGTGCTTAATTTCTGTTTATAATTCATCTCGTGCTTTTCGGTGAAGGAAAACATCGTGAGGAAACCTACATGTGTCTAATTTCATCGAAATTCTGCTACATGTGTTCCACCAATCCGCATTGGAGCAGCGTGGTGGAATAAGCTCCAAGCCTTATCCTCAAAAAGGGAGAGGAGGCCTTAGCCTAGCAGTGGGACATTTACAGGCTGTTACTGTAACTAACAAATAGATCTAGCCAAATTCAAGCTGAAAGAAATGGCGAGCAGCACCGTGTGTTATTACACGAACCATTTGGATCCACTTTTGAACCCCTCACAACTCAAAAACTTTCGAAATAATGCACACACACGCTATAAATTTCATAAACACACCTCAAACGGTTATTTAGATATTAACGTCCAAAAATCGTCATTTTTATCACTGACTGACCATACATCAAAACTCTAACCCAGTTCCAGATGACCTAGGAAGTTCAAATTTGGCATCCATATGGGTAGTTGGGTGAATACAAAGGAATAAATCAGAAACTAGTAAACTTTTATCATTTTATTATATTTTTTCAATTAATTGATTCTATTAGGAACGCACAGTACAGTACATGCTTTATAAGTAAGTGTTCCTAATATTAATTGCAAAATTACAATTAATAAATAAAAAATTACTAGATAATTTCTGTACCAAAAGCAATGATTTCCCATCAAAATCAAAAATTTGAAATGTCCAATTTCAATATATTTTTTTTTTATAGAATAGGAAGGTGGACGAGCATATGGGCCACCTGATGGTAAGTGGTCACCAAACGCCCTTAGACATTGGCATTGTAAGAAATGTCAACCATCGCTTATAGCCAATGCGCCACCAACCTTGGGAACTAAGATTTTATGTCCCTTGTGCCTGTAATTACACTGGCTCACTCACCCTTCAAACCGGAACACAAAATATCAAGTATTGTTGTTTTGCGGTAGAATATCTGATGAGTGGGTGGTACCTACCCAGACGAGCTTGCACAAAGCCCTACCACCAGTATATTATGATATATGCCTTGGTTGTTGACTTCAACGACAAAAGAAGTGAGATCTAAATGGGTGCTAAGTTCAATGGTCAGTCCTGAAGTTTATTTATAAATACAAAATATTTTATTACAACTTTAAATATAATTTCTTCTTATAACTTAGGAAAGTATATTGAAGGTCTGACTTGGCTAGTTTTCATTTTGGCTCTCATTTCGCATTTATGTTTTTGATGGGATTCAATAATAAAACAATAAACAATAAATAACAATAACAATAATTGGCGTGTTTTTGCTTTATATTTGTAACTTTCATTTTGTTCTTTTTATTTTTATTTTGTATTTTATAAAAATGTCAATATATAAAGAGAAAAAAAAAGAAAAAAAAATTATTAATATTATTATCATAATTATACATAAAAAACTCTTTACAAAACAAATCGACGACAATTTATGCATTATATATTTTACAAATTAGCGTTATATTAATGGCTTGGTTTCAACAAATATTTCTGGACTCCACGATAAAACACTGGCATGTACGTTTGCCAGTTAATCGTTCTTGGGTCACACGGGAACAGAGCCTTATCCTCTTCATCCAAAGTCTCTATTAGTCTTTGAGAATTCTCCGATTTTATATAATATGATGTTGAGGTGAAAACCTTCAACAAATCTCGCAGTAACACAGCGCGTTTCTGCATTTTTATATATCTGAAAGAGAAGTAATTCTTTAATGATGATGCAAATTTACCATCTAGGTGGGTTCCAGGATTAAATGGTGAGCCAGAGTACACGCACAAGGTGTGTAAGATCTTAGAGCATTTGGTTGAGGCCTTGACTATTTAAGAGGTGATTAAAATGATTATGACTACAAACAAATGAAACGCGTATCGGCATTGAGGGTAAGAAATCTTGTACCGTCATGCGTGTGCTTGTATACTATATTATTAGAAATCAAGATAGAAATAGGTTTTTAAAAAGAGATAAATCAAAACAACTATACAACAATAAAGTAAAAGTAGATCGACACGCAAATAGAACAAAGGAATCAAAACTGAGCAACTGCAATATTATTTATGAGATATACGCCACAACCGAGAGTCCAAGCAGAAGTGTCTAAAGCCAGCCTGGCCGGCCCAGGATCTCAGCAGGGCCAGTCCCCACTATGATGATCATCACATGACAAGTCGCGCTGCTAGGCCACGCCCCGTCGGAAGACATTCTTAACAATATATATAATTAATTTCTATACATTATTACTAGTTTCTGCCCGTGGTTTCGTTACTTTGTGTAGGGGGTGGTATTAATGACCTTCTCTTTTCCTGACAACGTGTATTCCAAGAATCATGATGATCGGTTGAGTAATTAGACGTGAAGCGTTGCAAACAAACACACTAACGCACTTGTTTTTATAATAAAAATAATATATTTAATTGATTATATTAATGTTCATATATATATATTTTTGTTCAATATTTATTTATTGTTTTTCTTTTATTATAAACTTCTTCATCAACGATCAGTTTCGATGATCCACATCTGCCGTACAATGATGGTGATATTTTTTTTACCAGTGGTAGTGTCTATAAGTGTCCACCTATCATTAGCTGGCCTACATCCTCGTCTTCTTAGTACTGGCTCACTCACAACGAAACACAACAATCTATACTAAAATTATAAATGCGAAAGTAATTTTGTCTGCTACACTTTTATCAAGAACCGATATTGATGAAATTTAGTATGAAGCAAGCTTGTAATAACTCATCCCCCCAACACGAACGTGCTGCGAAAACTGTGCGTCCACAGGAATTCGCTGTAACTAGGACCTATGGCGCAACGGGGGCGCGCGGTGGCTGTGAAGAGCGTACACCAGCTATATTGTTAGCAGACGCTCTGACACCAGACTGAATTGGTTGATAGCACATTCAGATAAGTACAATGTCGGTGTCTTCAAATCCAGAGTGAAGAGGTTTCTTATAGGCAAGCGTGCTACATCCTAGACCGTATCGATGCTTAACATCAGGCAAGTCAACGGTCAAACGCTGGTTTATTAATTGTAAATAAAAAGAAAAAAAAACCAAAAAAAAATAGCAACGCCACTCGCATGAGATCGCTATGCCCGTAGTACGGCCATAACGCGAGGAGAGGAATGTTTGAATGAACGCAAGGCGCCCTAGTAACTACACTAACGGCGGTTTTATATATGTTACGATCATTCATACGTACATCTATCATTCGCTCATTCACACTATAAATTTATTCAATATTCGTTGAGACGACTTGACAGTTAACAGTCAGCACTCTAGTCATCCTTTGGTCAGCAAGGAGGTTTTTTAATAGTATAGGTAGGCAGACGAGCATATGATGGTAAGTGGTCACCAACGCCCATAGACATTGGCATTGTAAGAAATGTTAACCATCGCTTACATCACCTATGCGCCACCAACCTTGGGAACTAAGATGTTATGTCCCTTGCGCCTGTAATTACACTAGTTCACTCACCCTTCAAACCGGAACGCAACAATACCAAGTACTACTGTTTTGCAGTAGAATATCTTATGAGCGTCGTGTGCTAATTGGAGCTTTAAAGACAAAATATATATAATTAATGCATTACATTTCTAGTGTTATTACTAAAATTTATTCTGAGCGTATCAAATGTTTGATAATTTTCACCCATTGTCGCAACCACGCTAGAACGCACACTTATACTAATTAAAATAGATGCATCCAAGTATGTACATAAATAATTATATACTTAGGCTCCTCCCCCTTTAGCCGCAACCAGACATCTGCCGACAATGACGGAATTGTTTGCAATATAAATGTCATCAAGTTGACCATTAATGTTGACGAGCTAACTTCCACTTGCCTTGGCTTCAATTCATCTGAAAATTTCATTTGGACAATCAATTTTTTTTTAATATCTACTACTGGAGAAATCTCTACTGGAGTCGCCAAAACTGTATGCTATTTTTATTTATACTTTATGCTGTATCCATGTTTTGTATTTTTTTTCTCTTTCTTCTGTACAATAAAGGAAAGTAAAGTACTACATCCACCTCGAGGCTAGATTGTAAAGTCACAAAAACAGATCTAGGATACAAATCCCGGGATGGGCCGAAACAAAATATATTTAATCATAGCTAAGAACACGGTCAAATCATTTTACAAAAACAAACCGAATCGAAATCGATTCCTCCGTTTAAGAGTTACGATGCCACATATAGGCAGATACATACGATATCATAACACCCTTTTTGTGTCCGATATTAAAAGCAACCAGCTTATATGATTTGACCGTGTTCTTAGCTAAAGTAAAGTTAAAGTACTTTACTTTAACTTTACTTTAGCTAAGAACACGGTCAAATCATTTTACAAAAACAAACCGAATCGAAATCGATTCCTCCGTTTAAGAGTTACGATGCCACATATAGGCAGATACATACGATATCATAACACCCTTTTTGTGTCCGATATTAAAAGCAACCAGCTTATATGTAGTTACGCCAATATCACTTTAAAAATACTATCCATAAATATAAAAATAATTGTGTACAAAAAATAGCAACACTGGAAATTCGTTGTGATGGGCTCTCATCGTTTATGAAAAAATGTGATGTTTCTTTTAGTATAAAATGTTAATTTGTTTTAAAATTTAATTAGTTGCTACCATTTATTTCAGTGTGTTATTTTTTATTTAAATATTTCTTTCTTTTTTTTTAATATTTCTCTTTTTGTAATTGAGTTTGGGAACGGTGTGTTCTCCTGTAATCGGTTGTATAGTTTTAAGTTAACGTAAAGCGTGTTTTGAAAAAAGGTGAGCTGGCTTAGAACGCGTGAAGCACCACTGAATTTTCATGTGCTTAAATTGTGATTATAATTTATCTCGTGTATGACGGCGAAGGAAAACATCGTGAGGAAACCTGCATGTGTCTAATTTCACTGAAATTCTGCCACATGTGTATTCCACCAAACCGCATTGGAGCAGCGTGATAGAATAAGCTCCAAACCTTCTCCTCAAAAAAGGCCTTAGCCTAGCAGTGGGACATTCACAGTGGGACATTCACTTGTGTTGTGTTGTGTACAACTATTGGAGACCCAAATAAATAAAGGAATCCGAATCAATATCGAGTTTTTTTTTAAGAATTATTATATCACTTACATTTCCCATGACTCAGACTCTCTTCTAAATATAAATCAGCGCCATTTTTCCAACTAATTGGATTGCAGGAGCTACTGCAGGAATTATAAACTATGACGTCATCAGTTCTAAAAAACAAGTAACAATACGTCATTGGATGAGGATCAGATGATGACGATCTATGATTTTACAATCAATGTGACCACTCGTGTTTAGGGTGTGCTAATGTCCTTTTGATAGATTTCGGCTCCGGCAGCAAGATAGATTAGTTAACCGTTCAGGATATAGTATAGTGCATAAGTGCGTGCGCAAACACAAGCACACTCTCTTTTCAATCACCTTTAATCTGATGGGAAAGCAATGTGTGCAAACCAATCAAATTTCTACTTTAAACTAATTCATATACGGTAAAAATACAATTCAGTTCATTATAAATAATAAATATTCAAAAATGTTAAGTAAACTGTGAAGAAAATTAAAATAATTACCCATTCATTTTTATTTTTGGGCGAATAAGAAAACATATTTATGGGCACTAAATTCAAAATGGCACCCTCAAGATTAAATTATTATACAAATAAAATACATACGGATTCCCTCTAGCGGCTGCAACAATAATCAAGTTGCAGACGTAGTCCACTGGAATCATATCGCAGACGACATTTGAGTCACCATGTATGACCTTAGTGAGTCCTCTGGCGACGTCACTGAACGCAGCTGTTGCTGCTACCCACGAGTCCTGCCAGCCTGGTAGCGGCTCCTTGAAAACTGGCGTCACTGAAATGTATAGACTTATATACAAATAATTCTTATATGTACGTGTGTATTTGGATCCGATTGGTGACTAAGGTTGATTTGCAGGATTTTTTTGAAGTGAAAACTTCTTCAGGCGCGTTGCGCTGGTTTATCACTGACATGCTAATGTCAATGGAATCGTTGAGAGTACAAATAATTTAAGAATTGTGGTTATTAATGACGATAAAAATTATTGAAATTTATGTAAATACAAACAGTACATACAAATAATATTTTAAGTGTGTTTTAACTATTATTTATTTCTGTTGAAAATATAGAAAGTAGACACTCTCTAATAAAAAGAAAATGTCTGTCATTGTAACCACGCTCCGTCTTTTTATTAAACCTTTCTCTAGCCTAGCTCTGTAAAACAATAATCTATTACTAGTTTTCATTAATTTCAATTAAGCTGTATTAATATTTTGTATCGAGTTTGCGACATACCGTGTGTTTTGATGAATAAAAAGCTATATAATAAAATGGGAATAGAATTATTACTTGGAGTGCCAGTAGATGTGGAAATTGGGCGAATATATTCAACAGTTTCAAGTTTTCACTTCTATCAGTAATCCCTGTGCCTGTTAATTTTATTTTAACAAAAAAAACATAGCTACTATTATTCTTATTTCACCTGTACGAAGTCAGGCCGGGCAACTAGTTCATTAATAAGAAAACGCAATTCACGATTGCACGGAAGCACTTCCAGGAATCCAAATTCATGCTGTCCTCCAAACATATTATAGTGCACTCGTAATTAAAATTAATTTAATTGCACACTAGTAGCATAATCTTAACTCAGGAATTGTGATAATACCACCAAACAGCAATTTTAATATTGTTGTAGTCCCGTTTGAATTGTGAGTGAGCCAGTTTAACTGCAATATATAACATCTCAATTCCCAAAGTTGTTGGTTCTTTAGCTATGTAAGGATTTTTTTTTCTTACAGCGCCAATGTCTATCATCATAAGTGCCATCAGGCGTCCCATTCTTGCCTATCCATTTTAAAACAAAAGTCAACAGTATATTTTACCTATAGACGGTCTCACAATTATCGACTTCATTGGTCCACGATTTACATCAATATAGTTTTCACAAAGCGCCTTTGATAGTGTGTATGTATTTGGGTAACCACCTGCAAAAAAACATATCAAGATTTATAAGCAAAATTGCTAATCTTGTAAATTTTATCTTGTAAAAAAAAAAATTGCTAATATTGTCGTGTATTTAGTTTTGTCTGGATAAATCCAGTTTAAAATTGAAAATAAAATATTGTGTGTATGTTTTTTTATTTATAAAATAGGTAGGACGGGCAAATGAGCCATCTGGTAGTGAATGGTCACCACCACCCATAGACATTGGCATTGTATTAGTTATTCCTTAAATCGCCAATGCGCGACCAACCTTGGAACTTTTAAATTAACTGAGATGTTATGTCCCTTGTATCTGTAATTACACTGGCTCACTAACCCTTCAAACCGGAACACAACAATACCTATTATTGCTATTTAACGGTAGAATATCTGATAAGTACCTACCTAGACGAGCTTGCACAAAGCCCTACCATAAAGTAAAAATCTTCATATAATTCATATTATATATTTTTTCATTAGAAATTTTAACTTATTTTATACTCACTTATAAACTTGTTGATCGCTTTTGAATTGTCACCATAATTGTCTATGAATGAGTACACTTCGTCTATTGTCTTTGGTTGGGGATATATCGATTCATCTATTATTAACTTATTCCCATTTGAATAGCTAGTCGATATATATAAAAATGTCTGTAATATTTATTAGTTAAAGGTGATTATTGTCGTGGAATAATTTTCAGTTATCTAAAAGGTAAAAAAATAAATGACTCCATACGGGATTCGAACCTGGGGCCTTGAGATCTACAGCCTCTATATCTACTATCTATATAGTAGCGGCTAAACGAACAAATTGAGCACATGAAATTCAGTGGTGTTTGCCCGGGTTTGAATCCATGATCATCGGTTAAGATACACGCGTTCTTACCACTGGGTCATCTCGGCTTTGTGTTTATAATTCATGTCGTGCTTGACGGTGAAGGAAAACATCGTGAGGAAACCTGCATGTGTCTAATTTCACTGAAATTCTGCCACATGTGTATTCCACCAACCCGCATTGGAGCAGCGTGTTGGACTAAGCTCCAAAACCTTCTCCTCAAAAAGGGAGAGGAGGGCTTACCCCAGTAGTGGGACATTCACAGGATTTTTATTGGTTACTGCTAGACGAACGAAGCAATTAATCAAACAAAGAGACATAAAATAGATATACATGCACTAATATTATAATATCCATGTACCAGGAGATCATAAATAGGTCAACAACCGTAGAAGGCAGATTACCTTATATTGGAAAATTTATATAAACTCATGTACCAGGCGATCATAAGCTCTAAGAAGGTCTTCAAAAAAGAGACGCGAATGTCAAGCTTGCTTTATAAGTAATTTACTAAACTAACGGAACATTTTATAGAGGTCAACAACCATAACAGAAATAAGAAATTAATGGTTATTTACCTCTAAATTTTTTATCTTCTTGCTCAAATCCACCACTTTCCTCGTCCCTTCGAAATTTACTTTCATAATATCCTCAAAACTGGCAATAAATCTTACTGTTGCTGCCGAGTGAAACACGACCGAGACCTATAATGATATATTTGAGGTAGAATGAAATACCTTATAAAACTACACGGCCGTTCAAGCTAATAGCTCTGCTGTATTATGCACACAATCAGTTCTAGATTAATATATATTTATATATAATACAACACTATTCCACTTAACTATATACACTTTAATTTTGCAAATACCTAATGAATATTATTAATAAAGATTTCGACCAATGATATCGCATTTCAATTTGAAAGTTTTTATTTATACTCTAGGATGGTGAAAGAGATCAGGCACAGGTTCAACGGCTTTACGCGCTTTCCGAGACAACCACACACTCTTCCAGGTTCCAGAAACCGGGATACTACTGAGAATTCTTCGACAGAATAAACCAATAACTGGGGCCGAATTCTACTAATCTATAATAATTACGATGCATTCCCGATTTAATTCCAATCCAACTTTGACTATTCTATATTTATCCGATCGGAACCGAACCGATATTATGTTAACATATACCGTTGTGTCAAAACCAAACTTAATTGTTAACTTTTAAGAATAGGAAAACGGATGAACGGCAACGATTACGCTTCGATTCGATTGCGAAAAAGTGAGAATTTGTTAGTAGAATAGGTCCCCTGTTTAAAATAAATACAAATATACTGACATTATCAATTAATTTCTGTTCATCGCTTGTCTTTATATCCAGTTCTGGTTTCGTGACATCTCCTTCTATTGGAATCACCTTATTCAAAGCATTCGGCTTTAAAGCTTTCAATTTATCGAAGACCTTAAAAAGTTTATTTATTTATTATAATGTGATCAAAATACTATACACTTATTTATTTATAGTATATAATGTCCTCAAGACTGATTTCGGCCACGGCGGCCAATCTCAAGAGAGATTAGCCAACTGCGCAGGAGATATTATAGTGCACAAGTGTGTGCGCAAACACAGGTGCACTCTCTATTCCCTAACTCTCATAATCCGATGGGACGGCAATCCGACGCGACCGGAAAGAGTTCAGGCGCAGGACCAATGGCTTTACGTGCTTTCCAAGGCACGGGAGTGTACACACTTCCAACTTCCTGACTCCGGGCTGCTACTGAGAATTTTCTGACAGAAAAATCCAATAATGGCCGAACCTGGGAATTAAACCCAGGACTTCCGGGTATGCGGCCTTACATCTAGTCACTAGCCATATAGCTATTGACTGCCAACGAGGCAGTCAATAGTATATAGTGGTCATCACAAACCATCGACATATTTCTCCGTGTCGGATTGTTGGCTTAAGAGAGTGGGGAGGGAATATAGAAGAGATGTTTGCAAAAACTTGTGCATAATAATAATACGGCCACCATGACCGAAATCAATCAGGGGGACATTAGACCTACCGGTACGTCAAACATTTGTTGAAGCCTGTTGTGAGTATTTACGCCTTTTTTCCCTCGAATAAGGACGTATATTCTTTCAATCTCGGAACAGTTGAATAAAAGTCTCTCCATGAGGATCTGAAAAATTAGACACAGGAACTTTGTTGTAACATGCTTTTTAGAATAATCATACTGATATACAAAAAAAGGCAGTTGCAGGAACTGCCGATAGAAGTGAAAACTTGAAACTATTAAATATATTTGTTGTTGTCCAATCTTCATATCTATTAGCACTCCAAGTAATGATTCTATCCCTTTTTATTTATCAAAACACACAGTATGTCGCCAACTCGATACAAAATATTAATACAGCTTTATTTAAATAAATAATAGTTAAAACACACTTATTATTTGTATATACTGTTAGTATTTACATAAATTTCAATCATTAATTTCCACGATACTTAAATTATTTATACTTTCAACGATTTCATTATATTAACATTAGCATGTCGGTGACGCGAAGCCACGAGTCTATCCCCAACGATAAACGCGCGCGTCAAAAGAAGTCGCGCGTCAGATGAAGATTTATGGTACTATGATAAGCTTAATAATATGAAATGAATATTATAATCAGGGAATTCGAATGTTAGTTTATACAACTTAACGTAGCTTAGCGGCTGGTCAGTTAAACATATATTTCTCTCTTTCTGTCATTATTGATTTGACATTCGAAAGAAGAAGACAGTATTGTTTAATTAACCCGCTAAAATGTTTATAAGTACGTCATATATTATCATATTTTTAAAAACTTACAATAACTATAATGGCTTTAAGCGGATTAGAGCGCTTACATTTTGATTATTATTAATGACAAAAAAGTTAAGTTTGCACCTGACCTGCTCCTGAGACGCAATTCCACTAACAAATTGTCACTTTATCGCAATAGAATCGAAGCATAATCATTGCCGTTTATCCGCTTTCCTGTTCTTTAATTTTATTTTATTTTTTTATTTTATTTTATTTTTATTATAATTGGGAAACATACAGTTCACACTACATACATTATACAACAATTAACTCGTTCACTACACACTAATCAAGTTTCCACTTAAAACTAATTCATGTATGACAGTAAACAAGCAATTTTGTAAATTATAAATAATAATTATGAAGATTCAAACAGTTAACAAACAGCAAAACAATAAAATATATATATAATAAAAAATAAATAAATAAATAAAATATTGACTAAGTTGACAAATGCACACAAACTCTTTTTTTAAATGTATTGAGCGTACAAGAAATCATGATTTCTTATTAAGTAAGTCACTAAACTTCCTATTGTAACTCTTACAAGAGCGATATATAAATTCGTTTTAAGTATAATTGGTTCGAGTGGAGGGTAAGTGGAATAAAGCACTATTGCGTATGTTCAATTTTTTACATCTAAAGTAAATTTTGCTTAAAAGATATGGGCTATCATGTTATGTATTAGTTTAAATAAAAAACTTTGATCTCGCATTGTACGACGATCCAGTAAGGAAATCATTTTAGGCGGATTTTGATTCAGAGTGAAACATTTAGAATCAAGATATTTAACGAATGTTTGTTGAATTTTTCTATTGTACAATATAAGTTATATATTGTGGATTCCAGACTACAGAACCATATTCCAGCTATGAACGGATAAAGCAATTATACAACAGGACAAAGGTTGTGTCATTTTTAAAATCTTTACTAACCCTGAGTATAAAGCCAAGCATTCGAAATGCCTTGGCAACTATTTAAACTATATGGAATTTGAATGTTAATTTGCAGTCTAGGTATATCCCCAAGTCTCTCACCTCAGATACTCGGGTAATACTGTCATTATTCAATTTATAATTAAAAATTATTGGATTTGACTTTCGTATCAAATAAGGTAACATTTCTTAATATTTAAATTCAGTGAGTTTTCGTTTCAATAAATACACAACTTACATAAACCATTTTGCAAAAGACTGCAATCCGAAAGCTTAGCAATAACTTTAAAAGATTTTTATATCATCGGCATACAACAGTATTGATATATGATTAAAAATTTTATGAATATCATTTACAAAAATATTGGTAGAATACACATGTGGCAGAATTTCAATGAAATTAGACACATGCGGGTTTCCTCACGATGTTTTCCTTCACCGTTAAGCACGAGATGAATTATAAACACAAATTAAGCACATGAAAGTTCAGTGGTGCTTGCCCGGGTTTGAACCCACGATCATCGGTTAAGATTCACGCGTTCTTACCACTAGGCCATCTCGGCCGCATTGGAGCAGCGTGGTGGAATAAGCTCCAAACCTTCTCCTCAAAAAAAGGGAGAGGAGGCCTTAGCCCAGCAGTGGGACATTAACAGGCTGTTACTGTTACAAAAATATTAAATAATAACGGACCGGAATAATAATTATCGATTATTGGCATAAAAGTTAACAATTAACGTCGATTTTGACACAATGGTATATGTTAACATCGTATCGAAACGTCTTGGTACTTAGCAAGATTAAAATGAAAAAAAAAAAATATTACCTTCCCTAAGAACCCCGTACCGCCCGTGATGAAAACCGACTTCCCAGCGTAATAGTCGCTTATGCTTCCATAAGATTTGGTTCGACCTGTTTTGAGGAAATCGCTGCCGTAACAAAAGATGTACCCTTTATTAATACATAAAAAAATTCTAATCAAGATATCAAATAATATACCAACACACAGCAAATGATAAAGCCAATACTTTTATATAGTATATGTGGAGGTGGGCACTTTCCATCAGGTGAGCCGCTTAATCGTTTGACCCCCCCCCCCCTCTTACATCATTATCATTCAATATCAATACAAATCAAATACGTCAAAAAACTAAGATGTTCTTTCCCTTGTGCCTGTTACGCTGGCTCACTCACCGTTCAAACTATATAGAAATACTATGTATTGACATTTATATAGAAGCCGAACAGACGGGCTTGCAGTTAGCTAATACATTTTGTAATGAGCCACCGTGGCCGAAATCATATATACATAAACAATAATAATAATAACAAAAAAAATCGGTCAGTTGGATATAATAATAGGTTGGTTATATATGATTTTATTTATTTTATAAACGGTATAATTATATTAAATAAAAAAATAGTCTATACTAATACTAGCTGAGGAGAAGGTTTGGAGCTTATTCCACCACGCTGCTCCAATGCGGGTTGGTAGAATACACATGTGGCATAATTTCAATGAAATTAGACACATGCAGGTTTCCTCACGATGTTTTCCTTCACCGTCAAGCACGAGATGAATTATAAACACAAATTAAGCACATGAAAATTCAGTGGTGCTTGCCCGGGTTTGAACCCACGATCATCGGTTAAGATGCACGCGTTCTAACCACCCCGGCAAACGTTGTTCTGCCGTTCTATAAGTAATTATTTTGATATTGTTCATACACAAATACAAAAATCGTGATTACAAAATGGGATGATGAGTTAGGACGGTGAAAATTTTTGAAAATTTTGATGCTAAATCCAAATAAAATACAAATAAAAAAATGTCTAAAAAATAGAAAAAAAATATCTGGATAGGTACACCCTTATCAGCTAGCGGTATGAAATATACTTTACGACCTATTCTAATACCTCCCAAATATAAATCACAAATTTTATAAAAATTGGTCGAGCCGTTTCGGAGGAGTTCGACTAAAAACACCGTGACACTGTTCCACTATGGAAACTGTCCGTAAGGCTGGGTCTAAGACCTTCAAGACCAGCCGTACAAAAGGAACCAAAAAGATCTCTGCCTCTACCCTACGGCTTATGGAGGAAAGGCGGAAAACGATTCTTACGTCCCCAGCTGATGCTGCCAGCTATCGGCTGATCAACAGACAGATTTCAAAGTCTCCGACTCGCGACACTCGCCAATTTAATACAATGCGCATTAAAGAGGCCATCGAGCGGAACAAAGCCTCTAAAGTGTTCGCCAGAGATCTGTCTGTTGGGCAGAGTCAACTGACAAGGCTGAAAACTGAGGATGGCAGAATAGTCACGTCAAGATCAAAGCTGTTGGAAGAAGTTGAGAAGTTCTACGGTCAGCTGTACACGACAGCTCAATCACCTGTCAGTAGTCATGCTGCAGATCCCAGAGCAAGACTAACCCGACACTACACTGAAGACTTTCAGGACGTCAGTCTTTTCGAGATTAGAATGGCTCTCGAACAACTCAAAAACAACAAGGCACCTGGTGATGATGGTATTACAGCCGAGTGATGACTTATGGATCAGAGACGTGGTTGCTCACAATGGGCCTCATAAGAAGGCTCATGGTCACTCAAAGGGCAATGGAGAGGGCTATGCTCGGAGTTTCTCTGCGAGATCGAATCAGAAATGATAAAATCCGCAGACGAACCAAAGTAACCGACATAGCCCGAAGAATTGCTAAATTGAAGTGGCAGTGGGCGGGGCACATTGCTCGCAAAACCGACGGCCGCTGGGGCAGAAAGGTTCTCGAGTGGCGACCACGAACCGGAAGACGCAGCGTGGGCAGGCCCCCTACAAGGTGGACCGACGACTTAGAACGAGTCGCGGGAAGCCGTTGGATGTGGGCAGCGCAAGATCGGCCAACGTGGAAATCCTTGGGAGAGGCCTTCGTCCAGCAGTGGACGTCTTTCGGCTGATATGATGATGATGAGATTATAAAGAGGTAAAGTTTTTGAGGTTGTAGGGGGTAATCTCTGTATCTACTGATCCGATTTTGAAAATTCGTTTACTAATAAAATGCTACATCAATTGTGAGTATCATAGGCTATATATTAACCCGAAAAATGAAAAGACTTTTTAGAGGTAGAGGTAGTGGGATTTGCAAAGTAAGTCGGAGAAAAAACGGTCGAATGAAAACGTTTCTTACGAACGCTGCCTTAACGATGAGAGATGTATGATTGAGTTCTAGAGAAAAGTTGTAGAGCTTGATAATGCCTACAAAAAAGTCAGCGACAGCGCATGTCTAACTTTCATATTTAAGTCACAAAAAGTTATTTTTATATAAAAAAAAATATATATTTAAATCTTTAGGTCATGTTTATTGGTCATATTATCAACAATTATGTTTTTATTATCAAAATAAGTAAACTTATCGTCTCAAGTGCTTGAAACAAAAGACTTTTCTCTTCTACTGCATATAGTTTGGAAGAATGGTTAAAGAGATAATACGACATAGGTATGGAACCGTGACCGTGTCGTAATCTATCTAGTGATATTTCTATTAGACGGTTTTTTATACAAAACAATCTATTGAAAAATAAATCGCTTCATTACCAAGGAAATTTTATTTGTATAAAATTCATTTTTACAGTTTGTTTTTCGATTGCATAGTTTAAGAGATAATTTAAAATATCAAATACGCGAGACAATTTTATTAATGTTCGGCCAATCGATCACAAGTAAAAATGTTTACCGCCCAACGAAGTGGTTACGGGTCAGCTAGTACATATATATCAGCGAAATACCACTCCACCAATCCGATTGACTTGATATTTGTCATAGTTACCCGACGCAGACGTTCACTAAGAACGGATTTTAGGCAAATCCTATCGAAAATACATTTTTCCTCAACACATCAATCCGTGCGAAGCCGGAACTATTAGCTAGTACATAAATAGAATTGACTGTTTTTTTTTACAGTTTCGATATTGTATTGTTATTTATGAGGAAATATTGATTAAATATCGCCGACAATGATTACGAATGTTTTAATTAAATTATAGAAGAAACTAAAATAGCCCCTAGGTCATTGTTGTATCTGTAATTATTTATTACTATCTGCCTCGACTTCGGATAAAATAAAGGTTTTATCCCGTCCATTTTTTATTCAACAAGGCGTAACATATTCATTAATGCATCTATTCGCCCATAAAGTAAAGAGCTGTTATACATATAATAGATATGCATAAAGTACATACATTTTTTCATGCGTTTATTTATTATCATATTCTTAGGTTCTGTCTTCGGCTTCTATGTGTGAGAGGCTCATCGAACATTCGTCCCAAATTATGAAACAGACCTCTTTGAATAGGTAGCCCGTTATTTGTTTTTTTTTTTTACAATAGTTAACTGTTTGCCATAGACATTGGCGTTTTTAGAAATATTAACGATCCCTTACATCGCCAATGTGCCACCAACCTTGAGAACTAAAATGGTATGTCTCTTGTGCCTGTTACACTGGCTCACCCTACCACCAAGATATGATTAAGAATATGATTAAAAAAAAAAAAAAAAAAAAAAAAAAAAAAAAAAAAAAAAAAAAAAAAAAAAAAAAAAAAAAAAAAAAAAAACTCGATATCTTACCCGTTCGATCCACTATTGTATGATGAACATCTGTCACTGTGTAATAGAAACTTTTTTCTCAATTTGCAAATATCGGTTAGGAGAAGGTAGCGTATTTTAAACATTTTCCAACAACCGGCCACTTCAGACGCAAGATTTAATCTGTTCAAAAATTTCATTTGATTTTACTTTTATACGTAATGTTAATTGCGTTTAGGGATCCGTTTGAATAGATAAAAACCGCTCTGTTAATATATTTTTTTTTATGCCCCGGGATGGCAAATGACTCTACTCCACCTGATGGTAAGTGGTAGTAGAGTCCAAACGCGACGACGGCCAGTACAGTCGGGAAGAATGTTCTGTACTAGCCGTCCCCGCCTTGCCGGCCCGCAAGATGCCTCTTCACGCCTCGTTTGAAGGAACCCGAGTTGTAAGAGGAGATTTATTTATACGAATATGGAGACGAATCTCCAGGGATTCAAACCCACCACTGAATTTTCACTTGCTTAATTTGTGTTTATTATTTATTTCGTGCTTAACAATAAAATATAGCAAGGAAACTTGCATGTGTCTAATTTCACTGAAATTCTACATGTGTATCCACAGCGTGGTGGAATAAACTCTAAACAATTTCCTCAAAAGGCCTTAGCCCAGCTTTGTCTAATTTTACCGAAATTCTGCCACATGTGTATTCCAACAACCAGCATTGGAGCTGCTTGGTGGAATATGTGAAGTGAGAGATGTTAGCTGCTTTTCTGTATTACAATGTTCATGTGAAATTTCATGATAATCGGTTTAGTCGATAAGACATGAAATCGTATTAAGCAAATAATATTTAATACTTTTCTCTTTAAAACTTTTATATTTCTTTAATTTTAATCATTATTGTACATTAACGTAATCATAGTTTTGTAGAATTCCTAATATTATTTTAATCAGTTAAGCGATTGTCTTAATTACCGTAATTATTAATGTACTTATTATTAATCATGCAACGATTTAAATTGTAACGTTTGTTAGTTAACATTTTGTCACAAATAATAACAAATATTATCAAATGATTCCATTAAACCCCGACGCAAAGAGGTATCAGTGTATCGTATACACGCTGTCCGGGATTTTACTAACAAATTGTCACTTTATTGCAATCAAATCGATTTATAATCGTTACCGTTTATCCGCTTTATTATTCTTTAATTTAACTATCGACTATTGACATAAAAGTTAACAATTAAATTTGGTTTTGACACAACGGTATATGTTATCATCGTATCGGTTCGGTTCCGATCGGATAAATATAGAATAGTCAGTTGGATTGCAAACAAATCGGGAACGTATGGTTATCGTTATAGATTAGTAGAATATGGTTTAAAAAAATTTGATTAGCTTTGAATATCATCGGCTTTAATCTAGTTGTCAGCAGAGGTCAAATGTTTCAGCTCATTAAAATTGTCTCAATAAATAGGTTATAAATATATATACTTTTTAGAGGTTTTAACTTTTTTTTGAGGTAAAGTATCCCAAAATTTAGAATTTGCTTATTAATGCTATTTCCTATTTTACACTTACGATTAAATATCTATTAACTACTTAAAACCACTGCTAACGAGGAATACTTTTATTATTCTCAATAGCATGTACGGAGCAATGTTACGGAAGCGTCAGTAAAATTAAAAAATAATAACATTGAACGTAAATATTAACAGCCCGTAAAACAGTTCCACTTTCGAGCAAAAGTGTCGTCACCTGTTATGTAATAGGCGTGGATATTATACTAGCCCATGCCCATATTGATTTAAACCATAAACTAACCTTATATTATTACCCATAATAATAAAAGCTTATTTACAAAACTAGTCAGCAGTAATAAGCTTGAAAATCATGTTACAATCTGCTCAGCGCCATCTATTGACATACATTGTAACTACTTAGTTACGATTTTGTTTGTCAGGCCTCATTTTAGTTTACGATAATTATCAAAATACATTTTAAAGAAATTGTAAAAATTATATTCTTACTAAAACAAGTAAACAAGTTACGTTTTATTGTTATTTACATTTGGTTAAGTCGATGATGAAAATAACTCTTGTTTTGAAATGTATGTTTCTTAGAAGTTCGAATAATAGACGATAGATGGCGTTTTCAATAAATAAACATATTTCCAAAAAAATACTTATTTAACACTTTTCCTAATAAATATGATAAGGATTTATATTTTATAGACCTATTTCAATTATCAAAGGTAAATTAGTTTTAATAAATAGTCAAACTCACTTATTTTTTTACACTATTATTATATTAATTAAATTTTAAATGTGATATTCTTGCTAAGATTATAATAAAAATACCATTATCGTTGTATTTTTTTTATTTCGATTGCAATACAATTATTATTAATTATTTTAATAATAACATTTATAAATAAAACGATTGAATTTATTTGGTAATACCTATATATTAATTTTGACACATTAGTTACCTGGTTCCGTGGTGTAGTGGTTATCACATCTGCTTTACACGCAGAAGGCCGCCAGTTCGATCCTGGCCGGAATCATAAGTTTTTTAAATTTTTAAACAAAACTTTTACCATACTTATATTTTTTTGATTTGTATGTTTTTTCCAAAAATACCAAATAAAAATCTATTAATTAATGATATGGATATAATACAGTAATTATTGTATAATTGCGTCGTGCAACACGTTCCACGTAATTTTTGACTCAACTCTTTATGATTTTAATAATTATTTTAAAAAATTAAAGTTAACTGGCAAAGTCGATACGAAGCAATAATTATTACTAACTGGACACGCTAAGTAAAGTAGGCCGTTAAACTCTAGATAATAAATTAAATGGCGTCTTAAAAAAGCAGCGCCATCTTGAATCGTGTATTTAGTTTTCCTTATATTTTTATAACAAGTTTAATATAAGCCAGGTAATGAATTTATACAGCTTTTATAATAGTAACGTTGTAAACATATTTTATCTGTCTGTTATTCCCCGGATTCTTGCAATATAACCTTTGGCGCTTAAAATTATTTTTTATATTAATAATTTATATTTATGAGTGTACAATGGAAAATTATACTACTTAAAAGTTTATTTATAATTCACTACACAGTACTCTATTCTATATATATTAGCTACTTATATCCATGAATCTTTAATAAATAACAAAGACCATACCATACCATCAAAAACATAAATGTGAATTGAGAGCCATGTTCAATATTATGATATACGCTTTGGTTATTGTCTTCAACGACAAAAGAAGTGAGCTCTAAATGGGTGCCAAGTTCAATGGTCAGTCCTGAAGTTTATTTATAACAACTTAAAATATCATTTTTTCTTATAACTTAGGTCTGACTGGGCTTTCACTGACGTCCTTTGGGTTCAAGCTTTCTGGTTACCATGTCCTGCACATCGGTTCAGTGATATAGCTGTGGAAGCGTGACAAACAGACTACTGGTGGTAGAGCTTTATGCAGGCTCGTCTGGGTCGGTCCCACCCACTCATCAGATATTAACTTTTTGACTACCGCATAACAGCAGTACTTGGTATTCTTGTGTTCCGGTTTGAAGTGTGAGTGAGCCAGTGCACTTACAGGCACAAGGGACATAAAATCTTAGTTCCCAAGGTTAGTGGCGCATTGGCGATGTAAGCGATGGTTAACATTTTTTACATTGCCAATGTCTATGGACGTTGGTGAACACTTACTATCAGGCCCATATGCTCGTCCGCCTACCTATTCTATATATTCAAAAAAATTAGTTACTTTCGTTTTCATAGTATTAATAAAAATATTTTTTAATTACGAGCTACGTGCGGTTAAAGTCCTTCCTATATGCATATATGAAAATTCGAAACGTTATTTATTAGGTTCAACCAAACGTAAGCGAAACGATTCGTTTCTCGATTACAGTAACCGGATATTAATGTGTCCGGTGAAAATGCAAAATGCTATGAATATATGATAAATGCTATGCTATGCTAAAATTTGTTCTTGTCATGTTATACTTCATACTAATACTATGAAGAGAAAAGATTTGATTTCTTATTTGTTTGTTTGTAATGAATAAATAAAAAATCTATTTGTCCGATTTTCAAAATTCTTTCACCTACAGACAGCTACATGATCACCGAGTAACATAGGTTATATTTTATATTATATTTATTTACGAAAATTGCAATAGTGTAAAACAGCAGTACATGATATTGTTGTGTTCCGGTTTGAAGGGTGAGTGAGTCAGTGTAATTACAGGCACAAGGGACATAAAATCTTAGTTCCGAAGTTTGGTGGCGCATTGGCTATGTAAGCGATGGTTGACATTTCTTACAATGCCAATGTCTAAGGGCGTTGGAGACCACTTACCATCAGGTGGGCCATATGCTTGTCCGCCTTCCTATTATATAAAAAAAAAAATTGCAATTTTGTCCTATAAAAATCTTTATTCGCGTAAAAAGAATAAATTGTAACCCGGATGAAGTCGGGATGGGCCGCTAGTTACATGTAAAACTAATTTCCTTCCCTATTTGTGGTTTTAGGTACTCTATCCATTGATGGCTGATAGATTTACCATCAATGCGTATTAGTTAGTACCACAAAAACAAATGTATAAGGACACACACACATTGAAAAGAATACACACACATGTGGGCCGAATTCCGCACTCTGAAGGTATAATACTTTGACATTTCTGTATTGAAAACATCTGACGTTTATCAAATTTTCATAGTGAACCGTTGAGTAAAGTAGACTTGAATGCGTAACAAACAAACAATATCATTATCGTCTTAATAATAAAATTATGAAAAAGCGATTGATTAAATTCCTAAAACAATAATTGTGTTTCGTTCATTGGTCACTTTAAAAAAAAAAGAAAAGACGTCGACATTTTTAATCTATATTCGACAACCACTGTTAAATGACAGACTGTACAAAAATAATCACAACTTGTAATTATTGATTATCTATAAAAGAAAACGTTTACAGCCCTATAATAAACCACAGCTAGCATTGGATACACATCCAACATATAGAGTTCTTCTCACGATTTTTTCATTCACCTCGGAGCACCAATGAATCCTTACTATTATTATAAATATGACAGTTTGTTTGTTTCGCTTTTTGCGTACACGTTGTCAGGAGTACAGAAATGGACATATTATACCTAACACTTGTCCCCATCCCCTGAATGGAAACTACTTTATTATAAACACAAATTAATCATATGAATATTAAGTATTTGCCCGAATGACCTGTGTACCTCGATTTTTTTTTAAATTAGATTTTAAGCAGTTTTAAATTAAAAAAAAGTTAATACTTTCTCAAAGTTTAATAAATGGTAACAAGTTGTCTCATCATTATCATGAATTATAGCTTAAAAATAATAATAATACCAAGTAATTATACCAATGCCAAGTACCATTATTATTTTAATAATAATAATATCCTGGGACATTATCCACACACGGTCATCTGATCTCAAACTAAGCAGAGCTTATGCTATGGAAACCAGACAACTGATATACTACATACACTACTTTTCTTTTGTAAATACATACTTATACAGATAATTGCACTCAGACTCAGGACAAACAGATATGTTCATACACACAAATGTCTGTCCTGGGTGGGAACCCACAACTGCCTGCTCAGCTATGCACCTGGATTGCCAGCTTCCTACACAAACGTAGCCTTCGTGTTTTAGTAGATGGTTGCGCTTCACAATTCTATGTAGTGAATGCTGGCGTCCCCCAGGGATCTGTGCTATCTCCCACACTCTTTCTTTTGCATATCAATGATATGCTCTCCCTTGGGAACATACATTGCTATGCAGATGATAGTACAGTGCATGGTGGATACCACGGACGCGCAGTGGCTGGGCGGGCGGAAACTGAGGAGAGGCAGGAGAATCTTGTCATTGAACTCGATAGGACGTTAGAGCTCATCGCCAAATGAGGCTCTGATAATCTTGTTGAGTTTAATGCCAAGAAAACACAGGTATGCGCTCTCACGGCGAAAAAGTCAACATTTTCCCCTCTTCCCTCCCTCTGTGGTACTCCGCTGGTGATGCAAAGCAAAATCGCCATGCTGGGGATTGACGTTCGCTGCGACCTTAGTCCAAGGGATTACATCGAGGCTGTTATAAAAACAGCTTCACGGAAACTCGGAGTTCTGAACAAGGTGCGGCGCTTTTTCACGCCACAACAACTGTGCCTGCTGTACAAAACACAGGTACGGTCTTGCGTGGAATATTGCTCGCACCTTTGGGATGGCTCCGCTAAGTACCTACTTGAGGCCTTGGACCGGTTGCAGCGACGTGCCGTACGCATTATTGGCGACGTAAAGGTCACAAACACCCTTGAACCTTTACAATTGCGTCGTGAGATAGCAGCACTGAGCGCTTTCTATCGACTGTATCACGGCGAGTGCTCTGAGGAAATATTCTCTCTAATTCCTGCTTCCCCCTTCCTTCTTAAGTCCACGCGAGCTGGTTCTCGATGTCACCGCCTAACTGTGACATCAATTCCATCGCGAACTAAGAAATTTGGCAACTCCTTTCTTTGTCGCACTTCCAAAAAATGGAATTCCTTACCAGCTCACGTGTTCCCCTCCTCTTACAACCCGGGTTCCTTCAAACGAGGCGTGAAGAGGCATCTTGCGGGCCGGCAAGGCGAAGGCGGCTAGTGCAGAACGTTTTTCCCGTCTGTACTGGCCGTCGTCGCGTTTGGACTCTACTACCACTTACCATCAGGTGGAGTAGTCATTTGCCCTCCCGGCGAATATAAAAAAAAAAAAAAAAACCTTCGGCGTGAAAGGCAAGTATCTACCAACCACGCCAATCAGCCTGTCGATTTAAAAAAATTTTTTTTTTTTTTATTTGATTTGATTTACAAATTTTACCTTTTGCAAGTTCGTCTGGGTTTATGGTGGTAGAGCTTTGTGCAGGCTCGCTCGTCTGGGTCGGTCCCACCCACTCATCAGATATCGACTTTTTGACTACCGCAAAACAGCAGTACTTGGTATTCTTGTGTTCAGGTTTGAAGGGTGAGTGAGCCAGTGAGTGGCGATGTAAGCGATGGTTAACATTACCATCAGGTGGCCCATATGCTCGTTCGCCTACCTGTTCAATAAAAATAAAACTTTTTGTACTATACTGTAATGTTTTATGTTACATTAATAATTTCCAACTTCAGTAAACTTCCGCAATGTCTGGGTCGGTTGATAAATAAATATTGATTTTTGTGTCAATGGGACCAATTTTTTCTAATTTATAACGATTATGGTATAAATACACTTGCTCATTTCAATTACACTGGCTCACTCAGCCTTCGAATCCGAACACAACAATACTGAGCATTGCTGTTTAGCGGTAGAATGTGATGAATGGGTGGTAACCAGACCTTGCACAAAGCTCAAGCACCATATAATATAATCTGTGACCTCAAAACACGATTTTGCTAAATATCGGTCTTTCCAACACCGACCCCATTAAATTTAACCATAAAATACCAAATGGTTATTTTAAAAATCAAAACAGAATTACGCTCAACGCATTATGTTAATAAGGCGTAACGTCGTGGGAAAATACTAGTTTGTAAAAACTCGTATTCATCCTGTTACAACGTAAGGCTGTTTACACGTGTAGCGTTTATTGATACCATATAAAACGCTATCAAACCGACATTATGACGATACCATAGTAGGTATGTATATAAGTATTTAATTTGCATTTCTAATTTGTTTATTAATTACATTCTTATAATATTGTTATTTTAATTAGCTTTGTTGTATTAATTGTTAATATTTATTTTTTATATAATAGTAGCCTTTGTCGTCCACGGCTTGGCCGGCGTGTTTGGATGGGCAGCCAGGTGCTAGGTAAAAAAAAATTGCCTATGGCTTCCCTTCGTATTTAATATTGCTTTATACCAAATTTTATCAAAATCTGTTCAGTGGTACTAACCTAACCTAACCTAACCTTGAACTCACATAACAGTATACATAATATTCTTACAGAATAGCCTTAGTGTACTCAAGAGCGACTGAGAGCCATTTTGGGATAAATCCATCTTTGTAAACGCACAATTTAAAATTACATTACGTATATTTTTGTATATTTATTGTGTTTACAATTAAGATAATATACAAACAAACAAATAAATTATAAAAAAGCGCAAACTAAAAAAAAAAAAAAGTATTGTAATAATTTTATTTAGCACTAGATTTTGTGCAAGCCTGTCTGGGTAGGTAGCACCCACTCATCAGATATTCTACCGCTTAACAGCAGTACTTAATATTGTTACGTTCCTGTTTAAAGGGTGAGTGAGCAAGTGTAACGGGCACAAGGGACATAACATCACTGTTCTCAAGATTGGTAGCGCATTAGCTATGTAAGGAATGGTAAATATCCCTAACATGGCCAATATCCTATACCTAACTGTAACATAAATAAAAATAAACTTACAGTACAGTACAGTACAGTAACAGCCTGTTAATGTCCCACTGCTGGGCTAAGGCCTCCTCTCCCTTTTGAGGAGAAATAAAAAATAACTTTATATTATCATAAATAATGCTTCTAAATTCATACATTTAGAAACACAAACGCGATTGAGCAACGTAACGCTAAACTAAGGACGATAGCGTTTTAACGCTCCATGTAACTCGCCTTAGTCTTAGGAAAACACGCGAATAAAATAAACCAGTCCCACACCACAATGACCCACGCCGAATGCAGACGTATGTAATATTTTTATATAAATCATTTAAATATTAATCATTGTGAAGTGTGTTGCGTGTTGTGCCTCAAAGGACTGCTAGTAAGTTATTTTATAATATTACAAATTATATATAATATAAATAAACATTGATACATGTTGTTATTTTAATGCAGGACAGTCGCGTTTGGACTCTATTACCACTTACCATCAGGTGGAGTAGAGTCATTTGCCCTCCCGGCGAATATAAAAAAAAAGGATAAATAATTAATTTAATTGTATTCAAATCAAATGTATTTATTTATTCGATTGACGCGAAGTTACTTTAACTTAACAATGAAGCGATTTTGTATTGTCATTATTTTAGCTCGAGCGAGAAGAAATAATAAGATACTCGCGTAGTATTTCTTCTGTAATAATAATAATATTAATATCTTTCCCAATATTATAAAGAGATAAGATTTTTTTGTATGTTTGTTTGTAACGTATAAAATCAAAATCTATTTATCCGATTTTAAAATTTCTTTCACCTATACAAAGCTATATTATCAGCGAGTGACGTAGTTATTTAATTTTCAAAATAATTAGAGATATCTAAGGAAATTGCAATAATGCAACCCCGATATTAATTTTCGCCCTACAAAAGTCATATGTCGAGTCGGTTGGCGTGGTTGGTAGATACTTGCCTTTTACGACGAAGGTTGTGGGTTCGATTCTCACACAGGACAGACATTTGTGTGCATGAACATGTCTGTTTTTCCCGAGTTTGGGTGTAATTATATAAGTATGTATTTACAAAGAAAAGTAATATATCAGTTGTTTGATACAAGTACAAGCTCTGCTTAGTTTGAGATCAGATGATCGTGTCTGAATAATGTCCCAGGATATTATTATTATTAAAATTATAATGGTATTTGTTATTGGTATAATTACTTGGTATTATTTTTTAAGCTGTAATTCACGATAATGAGAAGGTATTAGTTGAGACATAGGAAGTCTTGCATTAGAAGGTCACTAATAAATTAGACAACTTGTTACCATTTATTAAACTTTGGGAAAGTATTAACTTCTTTTTTTTAAATTTAAAACTGCTTAAAATGTCATTTAAAAAGAAATATATATATATATATATTTAACATATATATATATATATACTTTTTTTAATGTAAAACTGCTTTAAGTATAATTAAAAAAAATTATAAATCGAAGTTCACAAGTTATTCAGGCAAACACTTTATTTTCATGTGATTAATTTGTGTTTATAATAATTATCCATTTATAGACCCAGGCCCAGTCCCAGTATATTATTATTAATAATAATTATTATTATTATTATAGATATTATTATTGGTGTAAAAATGATAATTGTTGAACGCAGACGATGTATGACGAGCCGCTAGTTTGAAATAAGTCATATTAGTATAATTATTATTCTCGATCAATCTTGTATTGTAACCCAAGCTACAATTAATCATTATGTTAATTGGTTGAAAACAGTACCTGATTAACGCAAAACAACAGATCCGGTTAATATGGAATTCTTATATTGATTTAGTGTATAATTTCAGGTCAGACAGAGGTTATATAGTATGTTAATATGTTGCATATTTTTTGAGATATATGATGACGTAATCGGATATAAAATAGCCAGTGTGACGCGAACGCTGTCCAAAAATTATCAATATATCGATATATATTTACTGGTGGTAGATCTTTGTGCAAGCTCGTCTGGGTAGGTACCACCCACTCATCAGATATTCTACAGCAAAACAGCAGTACTCGGTATTGTTGTGTTCCGGTTTGAAGGGTGAGTGAACCAGTGTAATTACAGGTACAAGGGACACAACATCTAAGATCCCAATGATAGTGGCGCATTGGCGATGTGAGCAATGGTTAAAATTTCTTACAATGCTAATGTCTATGGGCGTTGGTGACCACTTTCCTACCTACCTATGATATAAAAAAGAAATCTCTTTGTTTCAAACTTTGGCAATTAATAATTTCTATATTTTCATAATCATATTGTATGAAAGTCTTACTGCTACCACATAAATCTACATCATTATCGTATTCATAAACCAAACCATTGGCGATGTAAGCGTTGGTTAACATTTCTTACATTGCCAATGTCTATGGGCGTTGGTGATTACTTACCATCAAGTGGCCCATATGCTCGTCCGCCTATATTCTAAAAAAAAAATACAAACTCGCGGCCTCGCCAGTGTGGGATTGAGTTTGTAACGAAATTACTTCAAAATCTGCCAATGTACATAATACTTGTTTAAATTATATATATCGGGACGACGGGAAGCCGGGCAATCGCATCTAATTGTTGATTCGTGAACTCGTGCACTCCATGAATCCATCGTGGAATCCATGATGGGCGTTATGTTCTGGAAACGTTAAAATAAGTAGACTACAACGTTGATTTCTGTTATTTTTTCAATTACAAACACTTCAATTTCTTATACAATAAGGGATTACACTAATAATTAGTGATTTAATGCTAATGGGTTTGCGAATGATCACCGCGTAGAACCGCTGTCAACCAGTCCGTGTCCATGGTTGACATAACGTTCGCCCGTCGCGACAAATGCACCTCCATTCGGTGTTACCGCTCTAATAAACTAAACAGAATAATTTACTAACGAAAAAAAAATAACAAAATAAATTATAACTCTCAAAATTAACGAATTTTCATTATTTAATAATGTCACGCGCTGACATATATAATATAAAATATTTAAACTATTAGATAGCATCGGTAAACAAAAATAAAAAAGGTTGTATTGGTTTTTGTAACTCACTAAATCTCAGTCATATTAAATTGAAAAGAGATAGTTATTTTGAAATAACAAACGCACACTTCAATTTTATTTATTTGTACAGATAAGCCTAAAATAGTGAACAGCAAAGACGTACGTGAACTTTTATTTGTTATAACTTTTCGACAACCGTTTTTTTTTTTTTTAAATAAAAACTAAAGTTAATAGATTAAGGTATTCGTACCTTGAAATAAATACTCCTTATAATAATTAACTTTATAAAAACTTCATAAAAGGTCTTAACTCGCAAATAACCATATTAAATTAAAATAGTGCCCCCTGTGTTTCACTCAACAGCCACTAAGCAAGTGTACCGTTTATTAGGACGAACGTGATTTCCTTTTCGCCCCCGATGATAAGATTTCATTGACCAATATCTACACGTTAGGTTACAGAGCAAACACACACCGAACCCGCCGGCGGGGTCGAGGGCCCTCTTTTATTATAACCCGTCCGCGCTTATGCGTATGGCGGGGTCATTGCACACATAGTGCCTGACGTCGACGGTGTCGTAAGCCGAGGTACGGCCTAACAGAAGGCGCTCTTAGGACACGCGTATTCTGATCCCTTAAATGGGCTCCCAACATCCGGCTATGTATCTTAAAGACTCGCCACCCACCCGGTGACGCTGTCGAGGCCATTTGGGCCAACAGCAACAAGTCATGTCGAACAAAAAAAAACATGTTCACATTCAGGTTTTAAATAATTATTTACAAATTAAAATTAAAAGTAGCTACTGTAAAAAAGAAATGAAAGAAGAATGGTAGCAGCATTTCCCCTTTGAATCGCATATCAAATCCTCTGGATTAAAATTGAATCAGCCTGTTTAAATCAAAGGCAAAAACAGAGGTGTTATAATGTAATAACAATAACATTATATATTATTTATTTATTTATTTGTTACGCTTATGAAATTCGTGCCCTATTTGCCATTATGATCTGAAGTCAGTCAGACATCACTGTGCAAAAGCGCAGGCAAAACTCTTTTGCCTCGGAAAGCACTGCTTATGTCCTAATAGTGTAATCACTGCAGCCTCGGCTGCTACTCATCATTCGCCAAAACACCGATGTTTTATTGTAATGTATTAGGTAACACGGTAGGTGTTACCTAATACATTACAATAAAATAAAATCAGATGACTCATTTGCCAGTCAGCAATACTATCATGTCATATTTGATGTGTAAACATCTTAGCACTCGATACACAGGAGGACTTCGAGCTGTACTTCGAGCGCCAGATGATGTCAGCGTAAGATTTGTTATTGTAAGTGCGTTAATGTGTGCGTGAGGTCGGTACACGAGCTCACATGTTTACACGTCAATTCTCGTGAATACCTTGGCACTCACAATAAAAAAAAATTCTATGCTATTCCGTAAGAACTCACTTCATTATTCACCCGTGAAATGTTGACAACCGACTTATGATGATATACTATTTTGATATTTGTATCCTTGAAATGTTATGATTATTACGGTCAATATCGCATATCACTTTATGACATTACGCGACCGTTTTCTGCAATGAATATCTAGACACTCCGAAATATATACAGACATCTTAATTACACCTTAAATTTACCACGGTCGCGTTTTTTGTTGACTTATTATTAAATTAATTACATTTGAACTGGCTAACCGAATCATTTTACCCACGAAATCTTAAACAATATCAAAATGTTTTAAATCCATAACTTAGCATCTTAGCTTATTTGCATTAATTTTATGAGCATAAATATGTCTTATAATGATTATTATAACCGTCAAAGGAGACAGCCAACTGGGCCAGATATTATAGTGCACAGCACCTTAGCACGGGAGTGTACACATTTCTAACTTCCAGACTCCACAGTGTTTTTTTTTCGGCCCAAGCTGAAACAAGTAACTCAGGACCTCATATCTACCTACGAGGATATCAATATGTCTTTTATTTTTATTACAATAATATTTATAAATATATGATTGATATGATACCTGCATAATCCCATCAAAAACATGTGAAATGAGAGCCAAGTTATATTTTATATTATTTATAGATATAATTATGTCATATGATATATGCCTTGGTTGTCGACTTCAATTATAAAAGAAGTGAGATCTAAATGGGTACCAAGTTCAATGGTCAGACCTGAAGTTTATTTATAACAACATAAAATATTTTTTAACAACTCAAATATCATTTCTTCTTATAACTTAGGATAATATATTGAAGCTTAAGTTATGACTAGGTTAGATAACAAAAAAAAAAGCCGAGATGGCCTAGTGGTAAAAACGCGTGAATCTTAACCGATTATCGTGGGTTCAAACCCGGGCAAGCACCACTGAATTTTTATGTGCTTAATTTGTGTTTATAATTCATCTCGTGCTTGACGGTGAAGGAAAACATCGTGAGGAAACCTGCATGTGTCTAATTTCATCGAAATTGTGCAACGTGTGTATTCTACCAACCCGCATTTGAGCAGCGTGGTGGAAAAAGCTCCAAACCTTCTCCTCAAAAGGGAGAGGAGGCCTTAGTCCAGCAGTGGGACATTAACAGGCTGTTACTGTATTAAGGTTTAAGAATTTATTCTCAAAAAAAAAAGATTCACTTACATGAGAACAGTATGATAAATGTAAAGATGACAAAAAATATATTCGCCTTATAGATACTTAGTTAACGGAATGTAATATAGTAAAATAGATGTGTGTATTTTAATCGGTACAAAAGTGGGTATTCTCTAAAATATATTTTGAGAGTTGAGACTTGAACCCGTTAACTGAGCTTACATTTTTTATATAAGATGGTAATTTGTTATATAGTTGTGCTCCATCGAAAGTTATATTTTTTTTTGCAAATTTGGTTCTAATTTTTGGGAGTACTAATAAGCTTGGTCTACGGGTGCTACGTTTATTGTTTTGTTTTATAAATGACAATTCTGAATGTATCGATTTATTAATAATTTTTCTAATGAGAATACAAGAATTATATACATAAAGTTGTCGTAAGTTCATAATATTTGTTTCTTTGTAAAGTTTAGTTGTTGATGTCAAAGGTGGATATCTAAAAAGTATTTTAATAATTTTATTTTGTTTTCTTTGTAGTTCTTGCAGTTTTGTTTTTCCAGTATTACCCCATATTTCTATTAAATACAATAAATGCGATTTTACTAGCGAATTGTAGATGTTATACTTTATTTTTTTAGGTAAGCATTTTGAAATATTTGTTAATGACCCAATTAAAGAGGAAAGTTTTTTATTAATGTAATCTACTTGATATTTGAAAGTTAAGTGATTGTCTATTCGTAACCCTAAATATTTTTCACAGTTTTTCTGCTCAATTGGAAAATTGTCAATAGTTAATGGAACATGCGGTGCAATCCTTTTATTTTTAGTTTTGAATACAATGTAACAAGTTTTGGAAACGTTAATAGTTAAAAGATTTTGATTGAACCATTTATGCAAAACATCTAAATCACGTTGAGTTTGAGAAATTATATCATTTATGTTATTACCGAAATAGAATAAACAGGTGTCATCTGCATATAAAGTCAGGTGACCATTTAGTTTCAAAGTTGCAATATCGTTTACATAAATTAAAAAGAGAAGTGGTCCCAAAATTGAGCCCTGTGGAACACCACAGGTGACAGGCAAAGCACTACTTTGTATATCACCAATTTTGACGATTTGCAATCTGTTTGTTAGGTACGATTTTAACATTTCTAGTACAGTACCTTTGATACCTATGTTTTGAAGTTTATGTAATAAGATTTTATGACTTACGGTATCAAAGGCTTTTTTTAAGTCGATAAATACGCCCAGAGCTATGTTCTTTCTATCTAGGTTCTGTCTTATTTTTGTTACTAGATCTACAGTTGCAGCAGTGGTGTTATTTCTAGCTCTAAAGCCGTATTGTCGTTCAGTAATGAAATCAAAAGAGTCCAAATACGTTATTAAGCGGTTGTGAATTAATTTTTCTAAGATTTTTGAGAGAACAGGTAGCACAGATATTGGACGATAATTTTCTGGGTTTGTTAAAGATCCAGATTTGTGTATAGGTGTTATTTTTGCGACCTTTAATGAGCCTGGGAATAGTCCCTCGGACATAAGCTTGTTAAAACAGCGTGCCAGACATTTTGATATTAAATTACATAAACATTTCAATACTTTTGTGCTAATCTTATCTATACCACTACTTGCATTCGAATCAAGATCCCCTATCAGTCTTTCAATCTCACAAAAGCTACACGGTTTGAATGTTACAAGTTCATGTTAATTGATTGTATTAATTGTGTGTAGGATGCTGTGGTGTCGTGTTGGTATTCTTTTTGCTAAGAGGAAACCTATTGTTGCGAAATATTTGTTAAATACGTTACAAATATCGTTTGTATCAGAAATTATTTTTGATTCTACTATTATTTTAGAGGGAGCACAACTTTGACTTATTTTATTACTACATAATTTATTAACTAATTATTTTTGGTCATGGGGATCAGACTCACTTTTAATTCCTGCATATTAGTTTCTAGTGATTCTATTTTTTTCTTATCAGTATTTAATTTTGTTTCTAATTGGGATAACTGAGATTTTACATTGTTGTGTTCTAATGAGATTCTGGAAGTTAACGATTTTATATCATGTATTTCAGCGCTGATTTTAGCTATGTTGTTATCAAATGATTTTTTTATTTCGGTATGAGAAAGCTTTAGATTACTAATTTCTGTTTTTATTGATCCAATAGAGTCATTCATTTGTACCATCATTTGCGAGTTAGTCGCAGCATATGATTCCAGCAGTGTAGTAATGCGGGTTAATTCACTGCGTATGAGTTTAATTTCTTCCGAGCACTCACATTCTCGATCAGCTGGTTGTTTCCGTTTAGAGCGAAATGTTATTTGCGATCCAGGAATATCCACGTGTAATTTTGATAGATCAGGTTGTGATCCACCACCTGTGGTTGTAGGAGGCGATCGTGCTACGCTTATTATTTGTTAAATAATTTCAACCAGCAATCGCAATAAGTTTTACAATACAATAAAGTCGATGTACGAACTTACGTGTATAAGCGTACGCGTCAAACGCAGGGTCACTGTGCAAGCGAGTCAAAAAATAGCAACCGCTCTGCTTTCGCGGGTGTGAGGTAGGTGGCTCCTCTTACTGTCACATGCACTTCGATATTATTTTGTTTAAAAGATTGTTGATGCAATTATGATGCTAGGTATATTTCACACAAAGTATAGAATTCCGGGACACTTTTTACTGGTTTAAGGAAGCAATGAACACACGTCTATTCTCTGCAGCGGTCAGGCGAATAACTTCCTAAAATTAAGTACCTAATAAAAAAGTCATGGAAGAGCCCTATGTTCGATGGTTAGTTTCAACCAGCGAGCCAAATTTTCGGAAGAATAAAATATGAACTTACAGCTTTAGAACTTGCGAAGGCCATAATATGTGGCACATATGTATTTGGCTCAATATATGAGCCTAATTTGACATGTTTATGTGAATAGTTATTGAGTTATGAGGGAGTCAACAGTGGCTCCAAATGGTTCGTGCACAACAATGGTGCTGCTCGCCAGTTGTGTTAGCTTGTCTATATAATAACTACAATATTAGCGTTGATTCGTGCAGCAATATCACACCGCACTGGCGTTCTTTATTTGAATGAAAAGGTTGACATATTTCAATTATCTGTGGGATCAGTGTTCACCTTATTCTCGTCCTCAGTTTTTTCTCCTTCGATCAGAAGGAGTAAAAACAAACCTTATATTTACATATTCCATGCGATTTGCTAATATCTCTGCTGTATTATGAACTACAAACAGTTCTTGATTAATATATATATATTTTTTTATAGAATAGGAAGGTGGACGAGCATATGGTCCACCTGATGGTAAGTGGTCACCAAACGCCCTTAGACATTGGCATTGTAAGAAATGTCAACCATCGCTTATAGCCAATGCGCCACCAACCTTGGGAATTAAGATTTTATGTCCCTTGTGCCTTTAATTACACTGGCTCAATCACCCTTCAAACCGGAACACAACAATATCAAGTATTGCTGTTTTGCGGTAGAATATCTGATGAGTGGGTGGTACCCACCCAGACGAGCTTGCACAAAGCCCTACCACCAGTAAAATATATTCATTTATAATACAAAACTATTTAACTTAACTAATTATATCCACTTTAATTTTACTTCGAATCTCCGATTACAGCGTCGCCATATTATTCAAGACCTTACGTTTCGTTACCAATGATCTCGCATAATATATTCAATTTCCATGTTGTTTATTTTTGTTTACGTATGTTGTTAAAAAATGTTTAGCTGACGAATCTGTCATAATATGTGAATACAACAAATATCTTGCTAATCAATTGTTACACGGATACGACAAGACAATTACTTTATAGTTGTTTTTTTTAATTTTAAAATTAAAACGCTTTTAAAATAAAACAAAATTATAAAGCAAAGGAATTATATATATGGTATAAAGAAATGAATGACTTACAAACCAGTTTTAAAAACGGATTTTTTTTTTAAATAGAAGTTTATGATAGCTGCTTAGAGGTGTGTTCATTCAGCCTAGATATAATTTGCATTAACATGATTTTTGATCAAAAGTTTTTATACGCGAGATGACACAGATTGCAATACTAAAACCTGGTCATGAGGACATTATTATTATTATTCGAAAGTAACACATTCACACACTTTCTCCAAAACTGACCTGGGAACCTCAAAACTTAGAGATTTGTCAAGATTTGGAATTAATTGATGTCCTCCTGACCGATTGACTTTTCTGGCCCGACTTGGGTTTTGAACACAGAACATTGAGATCCTCAGCTTTATATCCATTAGATCAACGAAGCAGTAAAAAATGGTACATGCTAAGGTACTCACGAAAATTGATGTGTAAACATGTGAGCTCATGTACAGACCTCACGCACACATTAACGCATTTACAATAACAAATCTTACGCTGACGCCATCTGACGCTCCATTTCTCAGTTAGCCCCTAACTGTGTTTACCGAGAATCCTAACAATACATAGTTTTTTAAAATAATTTAAGACAAGTCGGTATTACTTAGGTTAAAATTGTTCATATATCTCCCATATATTATCGAACGAGCTAATTTTAAACATATATATAAGGAAAATGTGATATTTAATTTCGTTACTCATATAGATAACAAAGAAAATGAACAATTTTTTATTACATAGTGTTATGTTTATTAAATGTTAACCCACAGCTTCGTCTGCAAGTGAGGGTGAGGTACCTTATATCTTTTTACAATGGTACAAACCTCTGACGTTTGTGCAAAGTTACATGATAATTGTTCGAGTAGTTAAGACGCGAACGCGTAAATAACAAACATATAATATAAAGCGTTTCAATGAAGATAATATTTTAAAATGGCGGTTAATACGATCAGCAAAATTTTTTTTTGTTTTGAAAATAAAATGCATTTTATTACAATTTAGTGCAACAGAAATAGTGTACGGTGAAGATGCAACGAGATTAGCTGACATTAATAGCCTTTTCTATTACAAGTCTTAAAAATCTCGCTATAACCAGTACAGCGAGATTGTTTTCGATTAAAATAACATTAAAACCTGTTTTCACTTGGCCTTTTTATTCAAGCTATATTTTTTTACAGATTTAATCTGGATTGAAAATGTTATTAGCGCTATGTTTCATAGTTCTTCTAAGCGCCCAACTTGGAACATCGCAAAAAGGTACGTTGTGACGCCTAATATTAATACTGTTCGCCCATGGACCGTTAATCTAGGATATTTTGGCGCGTAGTATAGACGTATTGTCACTACCCACTAATATCGAAATCGCATGTCACGTGTCGCATCTCGACAGCCGCAACAGATTAAAGTAACCATATCTAATTAGATATTATGACACTTATCTATGGATTACTGGTGGTAGGGCTTTGTGCAAGCTCGTCTGGGTAGGTACCACCCACTCATCAGATATTCTACCGCAAAACAGCAATACTTGATATTGTTGTGTTCCGGTTTGAAGGGTGAGTGAGTCAGTGTAATTACAGGCACAAGGGACATAAAATCTTAGTTCCCAAGGTTGGTGGCGCATTGGCTATAAGCGATGGTTGACATTTCTTACAATGCCAATGTCTAAGGGCGTTTGGTGACCACTTACCATCAGGTGGCCCATATGCTTGTCCACCTTCCTATTCTATAAAAAATAAAAAATAAAAATTAGTATATCCTATTTCCCATCCATAATAACTATTGAACCTATAGGCAGCGTTCCTACTATATAACTTGTCATCAGTGTTGCCAACTTGAGGGTTTTCCGCCTAAATTTGGGGTTAAGTCAAATGAAATGGGATATTTTTAGGGGCAACATTTTTTGAGGAATTTTCTCTTTCTCTCTTCAGTTCAATTTAATCGGGTTAATTTCAAGTTAACTGCTGCATGCATTACTTGCTTTTTTATCTAATATTTATTTCAATTAAACAGTCAGAGAGAAACAGGGGGATTTCGAGATGGCGCTAAGGTGGATGCTTCTCTGAGGTTGGCAGCACTGCTTGTCATCATTCTTAATATTACTGTTTATTTAATCCATGTATAACACAAATTTAAGGCGGATAAACCACAAGGCATAGCTAGTTTTTTTTTAATAAAACAACAGTAATTAAAATATCGTTAGGAGCCATATTAAATTAATTATAATAATAACACCACAGATAAAAAAATCGCTCGCTATTGTAAATACAGGAAAATATGACGAGAAAATTAATTAGTTTTATCATTACAGACATACCATTAACCACAATTAACCTTTGTATGTGATACTAGCTTCCGGTGCGGCTTCACCCATGTATGAGGGGGGGGGGCAAGTGTTAGGTACTCTACGTTCTTTTACCATTACTATATATATTACTAGAGCTCAATAGATACTCCTTTTTAAGATACTGAACTATTTTGTCTGATATGAAACAAATCTATATGACTGTCTGCTTATCTAAATTACTATAACTCAATAATGAAAAAACGGATTTTTATACGGCTTTTAGCAATGGACGAATTGAAAGAAAGGTTTCGGTGTATCTTTTACAATGGATATTAAGAGGCCGAATTCTACAAATACGATTTCATTCCAATCCAACTTTGACTATTCTATATTTATCCGAACGGAACCGAACCGACATGATGTTAACATATACTGTTGTGTCAAAACCAAACTTAATTGTAAGCTTTTATGTCAATAGTCGACAATTAAATTAAATAACAGGAAAACGGATGAACGGCAACGATCACGTTTCGATTCGATTGCGATAAGGTGACAATTTGTTAGTAGAATTGGCTCCATTTTTTAACGCTGGAAAAACGCGTTACGCATTTCCTTCACGGGAATAGTAGGGGGGAGTATGTGGGGCTCGCCGGTGTCCAAGGCGCCGAGTGCTTCCAGAACATACCCACTAAAAACCAGCGGTACCCTTTCCGTCTTAACGAGGAGCGCCACCGGATCGCTTTCGCATGCTACCGTATCGCTCTGACAAAGTAGAATTGGCTCCTAGGTTATGTTAATAAACTGAAGTATAACAATGATCGTTGAAGACGTTAAAAAATCATACCAACTGGGATCTATACTGGCGTGCGCCGCGTGAACCTATAGAGTTATACGTATGACGACACTAGCTACCCTTCGTATCTAATTACAAAATTCGAATAAAATTGTTTTAGAGATTAACTATATAAATACAAGAATGACATGATAAAACCGAAATGTATAAATTTACATCATAATCTTTTAATATTATATAAATATTATTTTCAGAGGATGAATCCTGCGTTGTAAAACACACGAACACACGTGGTGTGTGCAAACCCGCTTCCAAATGTCAATCGGCTAGAGAAGACTTCCAGTAAGTGATTGTTTGATTCATTTAATTCCGTTGTAAGGCTTTCACGTAAGAACAAACTCGAAATTGCAGAAAAAGGTCGTGTAATGTCCGAAGTTGATATGCGACATTGACCGTAATAATCATAACATTTCAAGAATAAAATAGTATATACCATAAGTTGGTTGTCAACATTTTACGCGTGAGTGAGTCAGTTCTTACGTAACAGAACTGCTGCAGATCATATTTTTAATCTGGATGAACTTACTTCGTGCCGCACGTTGAGTATTGAAGCTAACATAGGCCACCTTCGCCTACTAAATGCTAAAATAACTTTAACTTACAATATTTATTTTTACTTTTTAACTCAATATATTTGTTACATTACATTTTATTTTTCTAAACTTCGTGTGTTGCTATTTCTGTTAACTATTATTACCAGGATATTGTATTTTTGTGCACCTGTGTTTGCGCGCACACTTGTGAACTATAATATCTCCTGCGCAATCTATCTAGAGATCTTTGTGCAAGCTCGTCTGGGTAGGTACCACCCACTCATCAGATATTCTACCGCAAAACAGCAGTACTTGGTATTGTTGTGTTCCGGTTTGAAGCGTGAGTGAGCCAGTGTAATTATAGGCACAAGGGACATCTTAGTTCCCAAGGTTGGTGGCGCGTTGGTGATGTAAGCGATTGTTAACATTTCATGTAATGCCAATGTCTATGGGCGTTGGTGACCACTTACTATCAGGTCCATATGCTTGTCCGCCTTCCTATTCTATAAAAAAAAAACTGGCTCACACCCTGCGAATCAAGGATGCACTTTATAAGCCGTCATCAGCGTTTTAAAGCTGAGGTCTCTTTATTACATAGATTTCTATAGTAAGCATCGTGACGTAAGCGATTGATAGCATTTAAAAGAAACCGTAGGCTTTCATGATATATTTCAATGCATGTAACCTTTATTGAAAAGTTATAATCATTATAAGTCAATGCCGCAGTATACTTTACTACTTTAATACTTTCTAACATTTCACGATCGTTTTCTGCGGGGGCTTTCGAGGTTTTTTCGAATATACTAAATGTTGGTTTTATAAATTTTGACAAATACTTTTTGGTGTTACATGTATGATCGTGTGTTCAAACCCGGGCTGAATTTTTATGTGCTTAATTTGTGCTTATGAAGGATAACTTCGTGAAGGAACCTGCATGTGTCTAATTTCACTGAAATTAATGGGTATTCCACCAACCCGCATTGGAGCAGCGTGGTGAAATAATCTCCAAACCTTCTCCTAAAAAAAGGAGAGGAGGCCTTAGCCCAGCAGTTGGACATTCACAGGCTGTTACTTTACAACTTTCTTTATTTTACAGAAACAATGGTATCAAGCCCACCTTCTGCACTCATTCCTTCGATTCTATCCTCGTCTGTTGCAGAGACGGCAGTTCTATATTAAATACACAAATTTTCAAGTAAGTATTGAAAATATTAATATTACAATGGCATGCATATTTCATTATATTTGCTAAAAGCTCTGATTATATATATACAGTGAGATCTGCTATAACAATATTTACTTAATAGTAATAATAACAAGCCTTATATTTCCTTAATAGTAATATTTCACAGTACGTTTTGTTATATTTATTTATCCTATATAGAATACTACGCACATACATACTGAAAGAACTTGAACGCAGCTCAGGAATAAAACGTGATTTCTATATAACGAATGAATGTTTCTTTATATTATACGCAATCACAAAACGTTCTCAATACATTTTACCACACCATGCTCGTAAGAAAAGTTCAAAATCAATTTCCCGCCATGAATTCTCGTTCGCCAGATTAAAAATGTAGATTATTATTGTTTAACATCAAAACTGACAGATGTCCTTCAATAATAGTTAATAGTTATTTGTATTACATCCTATATTAATATTTAATATTATACATTGAAACTATTTATAGACATTTTTATAATATATAAAATTAAAATAAAAAAACAAAATACACATTACAAATTTATAGGAAAAACACGCCGTCTAAAAGATTGTCCTGTGGAATTGTATCCAAGACGCTGGCACTATTGCCTCTCTGCACCGCTAGGCTCAGCCCTTGGGCTAAATAAGCGCCAGCTATTGGGTCACCAGAAGAGTGGACCAGTTTCTAAGAAAGATCTTTTATGATTTTTTTAGTATCAGACGACCATGGACCTAATGTTTCAAAACCCCGCCCCGCCAATTTATATTCGTTGGATAAAAGTGAATATTTGCGGCGCTTGAGAATTTGAGCAGCTTCAGCTTCATCCTATATTATATATTTCAATTTGATTGAGTATTATAATTAAGTATTATAATACTCAATCAAATTATACATACATAAACTCTTCCACTTAACTTACTCAAATTTAATACTAGATATGTTTGTCGTAACTCAAAAACATTTCGGGTGATATAAGTTTATTATTCCGTGTATTTTTTTATTTAATGAAATATAAACATTCGATAATCGGTCTATTAGACCTTTATGTATGTATATTATGTTTGCACAAAGCCCTTGTGGTATTATGAGCTTGAATATTATATGTGTGCAATTAATAAATATAAATATAGAAACTTTTATATATATAACTCGTCAGATAGTCTACCGCTAAACAGCAGTACATACTTTTGTTGCTTTCCATTTTCGAAGGGTGAGTTAGCTAGTGTACAGGCAAAAGGGACATAACATCTCAGTTCTCAAGGTTGATAACGCATTAATAATAATAATAATAATGTCCTCCAGATTTCGGCCACGGCGGCCAATCTCAAGAGAGATTAGCCAACTATGCAGGAGATATTATAGTGCACAAGTGTGTGCGCAAACACAGGTGCACTCTCTCTTCCCCCAATCTCATAATCCGATTAACGCATTAGTGATTTAATAAATGGTTAAGACATCTTATATGACCAAAGTCTATGGGCCGTAGTGACCACTTGTCATCAGGTACCTTTTGCCAGTCCGCCTACACATACACACACACACGCATACGTACACAATTTACATTTATTAGCAGTAAAGATTGTGTGTTTGTTTTCAGTCGCAGGCCGGTGTGGAATCAATTATCGCATGTAAATAACAATCAAAATAAACGACTCAGCGAGAGAAGTATGTATTTCAAGCATGTATCCAGTATTTAGTCTATAAGGGGGTGTCTGAAGCGGCCGTTCATGGAGGGTCAGCAGCCTATGCTTTGAATAATCACTTCCTTGTAAATGAATTTGTAAATTAACTGGTGGTATCACCCACTCATCCGATATTCTACCGCAAAACTTGGTATTATAGTGTTCCGATTTGAAGGATGCGTGATTACAAGTACAAGGGACATAACATCTTAGTTCCCAAGGTTGCTGACGCATTGGCGATGTAAGCGTTGGTTAACATTTCTTACAATGCCAATGTCTATGGGCGTTGGTGACCATCAGGTGGCCCATACCTATTCTATAAAAAAAAAATCTAAAAGAAATTCACAAGTGCTCTAAAACTCATTATTAGTTACCTAACTACTCTAAATTAACCATTAATAATAATAATTAATCATATACGCACTTACTAATAAATTTTATTTAGCGGGTGATTAGTTAAACATATTGTCTTCTTCTTTCGAATGTCAAATCAATAATGACAGAAAGAGAGAAGTCCGTGTTTAACTAAAAAGACGCTAAGCTACGTTTATAAATAAGGCCATGCGTATTTTTTCTTAATTTTAATCAACGATTCATTTATAAAAGCTTAAATTTAACTTGCAAAATTTGTTTATTTGTTAGCTTGTTTAAGCGAAATCTTCCATCTGAATTCTCCTCTCGGGAGAAGCTGCCATATCCCATGGTATTGCTTAAATATAAACTAATTTATTATTTATCTATTACTGGTAATATTTTTTTTATTGCTCAAAACTTTAATTATGACGCTTATTCCGTAGAATGTGACGAATACAGTCGTGGGGTCACACAGACCGTCAACTTCATCGCGCTAATGCCGGATCCGGACGCAATGACTTTGGTTTCGCCGAAGTGTAATTATGAAAGCGTTCAGCTTATCGTGGGAGGAGAGAACGCTAACCAGGGTGAATTCCCACACATGGTGAGTTATTAAATATAATGTACTAGTTAGTTTATTTAATGAAAAGAAAAAAATGTCCTCTTAAATAAATGATTAAATTGTTCCGATTAGAAATCTTGCTCACGTTCCTTCAACATCTACAAAAGCGCTGAACCGATTTTCTTTAATCACATTGTGTAAGTACTTACAAGTACATTGTAATTCCACCTTTGAGTACTAATGGCGCTATGTAATAACTGTAACATTTCTACATCGCGATATCAAGATTCCCTATTTATTTAATATAGTTTACGGCAGTTTTTCAATTTAGTATGGAGTATTAATAAATTTATTTATATAAAGGTAGTAGACATTCTCGTCCCAGTGACCGTCACCGTCATACGAGTCGAGCCTAGTCTCAAGACGCGCTAGAAAACTTTTATATCAATTATATAAAATAACCATATGACATTTTTCAGGCAGCAATTGGCTGGGTTGATATTGAAGGTAATTATGCCTTCCAATGTGGGGGGAGTCTGATCAGCTCTCGCTTCGTGCTGACAGCCGGTCATTGCATCAAAAACCCAAAAATGAAGGACCCAAAGCCAGCAATCGTGCGACTTGGTGATCAAAATCTGGATCCAGCAGTTAGTGACGGCGCTAGTCCTGTTGATGTGAGTTGGTATTTTAACTAGAGTAAAATAAAAATAGAGTATTTTGCTCTATATGAGAATAGAAGATAGCTTAGCTTTCATAAAACATTAAAAAATTAAAATACAATTCAAAACATACTTTTTTTTAATCTGTTTTTGAACACAACGAAATAGTAGTCGCCATGTTACGTCATGCGGCTATGTAAACTAAAATGTCAAATGATCAGCGTAATAAGGCTTTGTACTTTTATTATTTTTGTAACAAACATAACATTCGTTTGCTCAGCCAACTGACGTCATGACCACAGAGCAATGGCAGCAACAATAACAAGTACTGTTTTGCGGTTGAATATCTAATGAATGGGTGATACCCAGAGGGCTTGCAGAAAGCCCTACAATCAGTATTTGTATATTTACACTTTGATATTTTCATGTGTACTTTGTAACTTTGTTTGTCTAATAACAATAATAAATCCCCAGATACCAATTAAAACCGTACACAAACATCCAATGTATCAGTCACCCGGTAAATACAATGATATCGCTCTATTTGAGCTCAACAGCGATGTAGACTTTGAATCAGCGATCAGACCGGCCTGCCTTTGGACGAAGTTCGACTTCCCTGGCCATACAAAGGCTGTGGCTACAGGTTGGGGGGTCACTAGTGCACGTAAGTACACTATTCTTTGTATTATTGGTATATACACCTATATACTATTCACGTATTAATCGTCACTGAGTTAACTGACATACCTTGCTCACACGCAGCCTTGTGGCGAACTGTCAATACTGAAAGATATTGAGATGCATCATAGACAATTTCTAGTATTTTTCATAGTTTTGCTTTCTTTCTTAACTTTCTTTGCCGACGACTAGAGAACGAGAGTCTTAAATGATGATGTAAAGTTCAAAACGCAAGCTCTTCTGAATTTTAATGTCTTAATTTGTGTTTTATAATTCATCGTGCTCGGTGGTGAAGGAAAGGTCTCTTGTCTCGATTATGTATAATTTAACTTCGAATTCATTTGCGAAAATCGTTCAAAATCTACCCAAATAAATAAAATTAATATAATAATAATAATATCCTGGGACATTTTTCACACACCTGCTCCTCAAAAAGAGGAGAGGAGGCCTTTAGCCCAGCAGTGGGACATTCACAGGCTGTTACGGTTACGGGACATTTTTCACACACGGCCATCTGATCCCAAATTAAGCTTATACAGAGCTTGTACTATGAAAACCAGACAACTGATATACTACATAAACTATTTTTCTTTTGTAAATACATACTTATATAGATAATTCCACCCAGACTCAGGACAAACAGACATGTTCATGCACACAAATATTTATCCTGGGTGTTAATCGAACCCATAACCTTTGGCGTGAAAGGCAAGCATCCACCAACCACGCCAACCGGCTCGTGAAGTGTCTGTCTGTGATTTCAAATTAACGTCTTTTTAAATTGATATGGATTATTTGCGAGTTAACAAAACAAAAAACAACCATTTTTTGTACGGGGTAAACTTTAAAACAGTTAAAAATTACAAATTCAATTATCTTTATTATTATAACGAGTACTCTAAGGTACCTTTTATTATTTATTTCATCAAAATCAGTTTAGTTTATCTAAAGTTATAACAACTTGGAGTTCACTTTTGTTGGAGGATGTTGATGTTTTGAATGATTTGATTCAAACTGAATTCCAAGATGGCGTGCGCTCAAATTTTAATATAATATAAAACGCTGCTATAATTATCCTTTAAATCTACTTTAAGATAGCAGAGAGTCGTCAAAGGAATTACAGAAGGTATCCTTGACGTTACTGGAAAATGATCACTGCGATGTACTCTTAAACGACACGCATAACAGGCATTGGGCGGGATTCATTGACTCCCAGATGTGCGCTGGAGAGTTGCGTGGAGGGAAGGATACGTGTCAAGTGAGTATTACTCGTCTCATTCTTCCGGTATCAGTTCGAACGGAATGTCACTACAGGCTAGGGATATATCACATTAGTTCATAGGGTTAATGGTGCAACGACGATGTAAGGGATGGTTTATATTTTTTACTATGGTATTCCATTGATATTGACATTCCATCAGCTTGGCAAATTTTTATGAGACTATCAATTAAATCAGCCTTAGATATTCGGTTGTTCCGAGCCGGGCCGAAAACTTTAGACATTAAAGCCCTCCAAAATGTATACATTACCTATTTTACCTAAATTTATACATAGGTATATAAAGAATAGGTGAAATAAGCTACTCAAACAGAGCCGTCAGAGTGAGTTTTTTTTCCTATTTCATAGCTTTGACGTTAACATTGTATGATTTGTTTCCATTCCGCACTAGACACACAGAAGCTACTCGTTGGTGGAAAATTATATTTTTTTCAATCAATCAATGGTCCTCCTGGCTGGCCTTGGCCAGTCTGGGTACGGGCCTCGGGGTTACCCCCCCTACCCGGGCTGGTCCTCCCCGACGGTTCAACCGTCGTGTCAGTTTATTTTGGCCCAGAGGGCCAGGGTCGTTATGACCCGGTGGCTATAAGTCCTTAACGATTTTCCTCTTATATGGGTGATGTCGTCCTACCGTGTCTCCAGATCGTCGTCGTCTTCTTCACCGATGCCCGCATCGGCGCTGATGGTCGGCGACAGTAGGAGCTCACGAGGTAACGGACGCCCCTCAGGTGGTCTGGCATGAAGCGGTGCTATACCGTGGAGGTGTACGCTCGCACTGCTATCTGCCTTAGCAAATAGCGAGCGAGCGAGCTTGCGGACGAACTCCTCCACGGTGGGCGTCCTGGTGTCTCGATGGATGACATCATTATCCATATGGATGGATGACATCATTATTATATTATATATATTTTTTTTTCAATGTACACTAAATTAGGTTAACATATGTCACCAATAGATGGCGTTAGTTGTATGATATAAGCTTTATTTATGTCCTTTATTATATGTATTAAAAACATTTTTATATTTGGCTCCTCTGGGAATATGTGTGGTCAATGCATGATCTATTTTGCTAAAATGAACCAATAAGAAAGAATATATTTATTCTCAGGGTGACTCCGGATCTCCACTCCAAATTGCGTCCACACAAAATAAATGCATCTTCCATATCGTCGGCATCACATCGTTTGGTCGCAGTTGCGCTGAGTCGGGCAGACCTGCTGTATACACGAGGGTATCCGTCTATTTAGATTGGATTGAATCGGTTGTCTGGCCAGGAGAATAATTTAATACATATTGTAACATTTTTTATACTTTAATAAAAAAAAATATTAATAACAATCCTTTATTTCTCTTTTAAATATCATATAATTATATGTATAAATCAATACTTGGAACTTGCTATAAAAATTTACACCAACCACTTGTACTATTTAGACTAATATATTTTTTAATTTGTTCTATTAAAATAAAAAATATGCCATATAAACTTTCATATATAATCCTTGGTCTCATAAGATTAAGAAATATTTAAAAAAAAAACTGGAAGTCGAAATGTCAAATTCGACTACATTAAAAATCCTATTCTTGACAAAACTGTTTCCAAAGACCACCCTCGAAAAAACTATTTTAATGGTTCCTATAAGTACTTTATTATTAATTTCTGTTTGATTTATATTATTATAGTAGTTATCACGCATCTACAATAATGTATTAATTAGTATTTTATAATATGAATATATATTATCTGTGTAGCTCCATCTGTCATATCGGATGACACACATCGCGGAGCGCGGGAAAATAGAATATGTATATCGGTATTGGCGCGAAGTGAAGACGGTTGCTGATATATGAGCTGATATATAAACTATAATATGTATTATTTCATTTGCAATACCGATATTACGACTTGAGTTAAAACATGGTTAAAGGATGAACATTACACAGTACATCATAAATAACGCACAGATAATATGCAACGATATTTTGATAGAATAGCCAGTGTAATTAAAGGCACAAGGGACATAAAATCTTAGTTCACAAGGTTGGTGGCGCATTGGCTATAAGCGATGGTTGACATTTCTTACAATGCCAATGTCTAAGGGCGTTTGGTGACCACTTAACATCAGGTGGCACATATGCTCGTCCACCTTCCTATTCTATAAAAAATAATAATAATAATAACCCCACCGACGTATCTTTACGTTGCCGACGTGGTGGGGCTTGTGCGCTTCAATGATTCTTAGGGCTATGCCAATAGAGCTACTCATGTTGGATTGGCCTAAGATGAGAAGACAGACCAAGAGAGATACAACCCAAGCCAAGGTGGAACAGCGTACGCCGAGGGCTCCATGACTAAGGGGGTGCTTAGTCGTTAGTATGCGAACTTTAGAGACAAGGGGACCTCTAATTTAATTTACTCTTATCACAGTGAATGCAGGGCTCTGCTGTGATTAACTTTTATGTCCCTAGCTACTCGTGAGAATAATATGATAACTAGATCTAAAACTAAAAAATATATACAGGCGAATGTGCCATCGTTAGAAGAAGAGTCCACGCAGAGAAATTCATCCTCCAAATCTTTATTACCATCATCTTCATCACCAATTTTGTATGCATCTTCACCAAATTCATCATCAACCGGTGCTCAACTGGCGGATGTTGCACAGGAGACAAATTTTGTCAGTAAGCCTGTACTCACCACCAGTGGCGTAAAAAAACGTAAAAAATGGAGTATGGAAATGAATAAGTTCATCCTACGTACCTACCTATATCTTACAAATTTAGAATCAGACACAAATTCATATCTTTCTTCATTACATATAAAATTTATAGATAAATATCCACATATGGAAGTAAGCAGACAGAGAATTGGTGACCAACGTAGAGCTATTATACAAAAGAAATTATTATCACAAGAAACCATTGATCAGATTTACGATGAAGTTAGAACAGAATTGCAAGTAATCCAAACTCAGATACAACAAAACGCCACAAATCTTAAAACATCCCTTAACACACTAACAGGAAAACGTATAAAATGGACAAATGAATGCAATGAAGCAATTATTAGGATTTATTTCAAAATAACACAATTAGACACTAATAAGACCGTTTATAGAAAACGTTTGTATGAAGAGTTTATAAACTTATACCCAGAGTTTACACACATTACAGAGCAAAGATTAGCAGATCAACGAAGGGCAATAATAAATAATAAATATATTAAACAAGATAGATTAACACTGATTAAACAACAAGTAGCAGATGAATAACATTATACACACACACTAACGGAAGACATAGATAATGAACATTTACAAACAACAGAACAAAGTAATATTACACACTACGATGAATTCAAATCTAATTCAGAAACAAACTCACAAGCTAGGAAAATGCAAAACACTACAGTTACATGCACTGATTCCGTTACATCAACCCCTATCGATGAACAAAACATAGAAAAGTATCACCCACGATCATGATATGACCTTAGAAGTAAACATTGAAATAGAGAACACATTCGTACATGCTCTAGAACATTTTTGTAATACTGAACCAACTAGCAGACCATACATTACTAAACAAAGGACTTCTAAAAAGTTTTCATTAATAATGAAATACATAGATACGATGATACTGACAAAATTTTTAAACACTGATACTGATTTTATCACTCTACAGACAATAATTTACTGTGCAGCATGGACAGCAGCTAAATGTAATGGGGCAAGGATGACATTCTTAACACAAAACAACCATCAAAACAAATCATACAGAAAACCTAGCTGGCAAAGAAGATTAGAAAATAAAATAAGGAAGTTGCGAGTCAATATGGGCAGGTTAACACAATTTATTAGAGGAAATAGAAACCGAAAAGTAGTAGCTGCAGTAGAACTCATAAAGACACAATATCAATCACACGCACAATATGAAAATACAAACACGCATATAGAACACTTCTTAGATACCTTAAAACAGAAACTCAATGCAGCAGCTAGTAGACTTAAGAGATATTTGATGTGTACTGCCCTTAAAATAGAAAACAAAACATTTGCTAACAATGAAAAAATCTTCTATAGAAATTTATTATCTAACTGCAAAGATAATGAGCAAAATCTAGAAATACCTCCCCCTGAAATATTTCGACAATTCTGGGCTAAGACATGGGAAAACCCCATAGAACATAATGAACATGCAGACTGGGTTAACGAAATAACTACACATATTCCAGAGATTGAGTTCAACTTCATACCAATAGAAACATTTATAGATGTCATCAAACGAATGCACAATTGAAAATCCTCAGGCTCAGACAATATTCACAACTATTGGTACAAGAAATTTAGTAGCACACACTCATACATACATAAGTACTTAACTGAATTTATTCAATCACCACATTTACTATCGAAATATATAACATATGGAATCACATACTTAGTACCTAAAGATAAACATGATAACACAAATTCAGATAAATACCGACCAATAACTTGCTTACAAACCATATACAAAATTTTATCAGCTTGCATAAGTGAAGAAATATACAAACATTTAACTAAACATAATATATTAGCCGAACAGCAAAAGGGGTGTAGAAAAAATAGCCAAGGATGTAAGGAGCAGCTTACTTTTGATGCAATCATTTTAAGTAGTGCGGTAAAATCAAAAACAAATATCCATACCATGTTTATTGATTATTAAAAAGCCTTTGATTCAGTCCCGCATAGCTGGTTATTGTATGTCTTAAAATTGTATAAAATAAACCCAACCCTCATATCATTTCTTAAAAATTCGATGCAAAACTGGCAAACTGTATTAAAAATAAAACAATCGTCCATGAAATCTCTAACTACTGAACCAATCCGTATCCAACGAGGAATTTTTCAAGGAGACGCTCTGAGCCCCCTCTGGTTTTGCTTGGCCTTAAATCCTCTTTCACTCTTGTAAAATAAAACTAATACCGGATTCACACTTTACGGTAATAACACCCAATATAAGTTATCACATCTCATGTACATGGACGATATAAAACTCTACTCCACTGACAAAAACACGTTGCTTGAGTTAGCAAGCATTAAGGAACAGTTCTCAAAAGATATTCATATGAAATTCGCAGTTGACAAGTGCAAAATTCTGTCAATCTCAAAAGGAAAAATCCTTAATAATAGCTACACACTCGAAACTGGTGAACAAATTTAACCAATGGATGAACTAAGCACATAAAAAATACCTTGGTTTTAAACAATCTAGGCAAATACTACAAACTACGACAACACAAGAACTCCTTACAAAATTCTCGCACCGATTAAATCTCGTATTAAAGGACACACCTTAACACTAAAAACACAATAAAAGCTATTAACACATTTGCCATACCCTTACTTACGTACTCTTTCGGAATAATACAATGGTCAAAAAGTGACATAAAAAAATTGCAGCGAACTATAAGCACTCACTTCACTAAATATAGGAAACATCATTCAAAATCTTGTATTCAAAGGCTCACACTACCACGCAAAGAAGGAGGAAAGGGAATAATAGACATACACAATTTACACAATAAGCAGATACTCTCACTCAGAGCATACTTCCATGATAAATCCCAACTCTTACCTCTACATAGACACGCAACAGAAATAGACAAAAAGCTTACACCATTAAACCTACATGACAAAAACACTCAAGTAAACGAACATATCATAAGTACACAACAACAAATGTTGGCATGGGCTGAAAAAACACTGCATGGGAGGCACCGAACCAACCCCACGTCGACAAAGAGAAGTCGAACGAATGGCTCAAACGAGGTGAACTGTTCCCTGAGACCGAAAGTTTTATGCTCGCCATTCAAGACCAAATAAACCAAGCAACTCGTAACTATAGGAAGTACATAATGAAGGATAATAATCAACGTACTGACTTATGTAGACAATGTAACGCAGCCTCTGAAACTATTAAGCACATAACGGGGGCTTGCAAATCTTTCGCTCAGACCGATTATAAGCATCGACATGATCAAGTGGCTGCAATCATACACCAACATTTAGCATACAAATATAAACTTATAACAGAAATGAATCCATATTACAAATATAAACCGGAAAGTGTATAAGACAATAGAAACCACAAAATCTACTGGGATAGAACAATAATAACTGACAAAACTATCTGTTATAATAGACCAGATATTACCGTTCATGATAAAATCAATAGAATCGTTTATCTTATCGATACAGCCGTTCCTAATTCATATAACATACATACCACAATATCTGAAAAGTTAAGTAAATATCAAGATCTCGCCATAGAAATTAAAACGCAATGGAAAGCACAAACAGTACACATAGTCCCAATAGTCCTATCATCCACAGGTATCGTGCCAAAATCCTTGACACAAAGTCTTAACACCTTACAAATGCCAGCGTATATCCTCCAGATACTTCAAAAAACCATAATCCTTAACACCTGCCGTATCACCCGAAAGTTTATATCATCATCCACTTTATCATCAACGTTTTTAATATAAGCAACACTCGTTAACGCTTGGCTGCAGCCGGCGTTTTAGGTTTAAACCCTTCGAAAGAAGAGAAACTTTAAAAGTTAAATAGAAATAATAATAATAATAAAGTCCCTCAAAATCTAACTCCACGTCCGACATGACCATCTTTGCCACGTGAGGGACAGACATTGGTAACTTTTAAGTTCACTAACCAATGGCCAACAGAGCTCTAGTAACCCAAAAAGGAGATATGGAAGGTCATTTAAGAAATACACCTATAGAGTCGCTTCCTGGGGGCGATCGCCAGGGCACGTCTGTAGCTGGTGTCAGACGTGACAGAATGCTAGCCAGTGACTCCCGGCTTGCCGGTTGGACGAGAGTCGGGGATAGGGGGGTTAGGGAAAGATCCTCAAGGACTACAACCGATGAACAAGGCGATGATACTTTGCAGAGCAGGGACTTGGCTCCCGCAAGCTCAGCCGGTACATCTGAAACGACCACTGACTCACAATATGAAGATGCAAGAAAGAAGTGGTCAGTAGAGTTAGAAGAACTTAGGTTATCTTAAACGATTAGAGACATTTTTCAAGGAGAGAAATCCGGACAACCCTAAATCAATTAAATTTACTGGTAACGGGTTATCAAATCAGGTACGTAGAATCATTAAACAACATGTATTACCTAAAGACACACTAGATAGAATACAAAAAACCACAGAAAATATAATGCGACATACACCAAATAGTGTACCATTAAACACACGAAATTCTGACGATCTAACAACAATCACTCCATCTCCATCATCCACTCTGTTAACCCAGTCAAATAATGAACCAGAACAAAGTAGAAGCTTAGTATCTCAACATTCTTTAAATATAAATAAAATAAACTCCAATGATGATAGAAGAAGAAAATGGACACAACAAGAACAAGAAGAGCTAATGTTTTGCTACTTTGTAGCGAAACGTGAAGGTATGGCATATATCAGTAAATTGGAAGAAATTTTTAAAAGCAGAAACCCAGATAATCCTAAAATTCACAGGAAATACACTGTCTAATCAAGCACGCAGAATTCTGAAACAAAATCTTTTTTCTCAAGAATTACTGAACCGAATCAAGCAGCGAGCTGATGCCGAGATGCAATATTCTCACCATACTGACCCAAATAATCAATCGAATGCAGTATCGGCGTCTGTTTCGGGTGGTATGGTGGGGGCCCTTGAAGAAGACATGGTGGGTGTTGAGAGTGGAGGTGAAAAGGAATCTCCAACTGGCCAACTTCCTGAAACATCTCAAAGTTCAGGATGAGGATCCCTCAAGTTGAGGATGAGGATCCCATCGAACTTAATTCCTCAAAATTTTTGCAGAAGTAAAAGAAATACCTATCGAAGAGCGCACTTACTTGCCAAAAGCTAAAATCAATAAACAATTCTTACACAATCTTTCAATAATTAACAACTATTTACCCAATTTATTGGCAAGTAATTGTACTCTCCGAGACATAAATGATTTGATTTATGCAGCAGCTAAAGCACTAATAGTTAATAATAAGCAATCTCCTTACTTACTAAGAGAAGTAATACAACCCTATACAGACCCTCCATGGAAAAAGAGGATAAAAATTAAAATTTAACGCCTGAGGAAAGAATTAGGTCAAGTGGTAGAGATCTCGAGAGGAGTTAACTCACGAAAAATGATAAAAATCAAAGACAAACTTTACAAAAAATATAATATACAGAACGAAACAGAACACAAATATACAGAAGAAACATTAAAACAAAAAATAAAAGCACTAGCACGCAGGATAAAAAGATATGAAGATATAAACAATAAGAAACAACTGAATAAAATGTTCATTGTAAACGAGCATAAACTATACAAAAGTTTAGATAGTAAAAAAGAACGTGCAGATATTAAAACACCAAACAAAAGCTGTACCGAGGAATTTTGGAATAACATTATATCGCAACCGGTCGCATACAACCTTGACGCAAAATTGATATCTGAAATAGAACAAGTTAATAGTAACTTAAACACGAGCACTTTTGAAGAAATAACTGTAGAACATATTAAAAAATCTGTTAGTAAATTGCTTAATTGGAAAGTACCAGGGCACGATAAAATTCAAAATTATTACCTAAAATATCTCACTAATATACATAACCACCTAGCACTGTTATTTATCAAGCTTTTGAAAAACGAAGAACCTCTAGAAGACTGGCTTACAACTGGAAAGGTCATTTTAATACCGAAAAATAACGACACCGAAGACCCAAAAAATTGGCGTCCTATCGCGTGTCTACCTAGCATGTATAAGCTTTTCACATCGATACTATCCGATCCACCAACCCGCATTGGAGCATTCCACCAACCCGCATTGGAGCAGCGTGGTGGAATAAGCTCCAAAACCTTCTCCTCAAAAAGAGGAGAGGAGGCCTTTAGCCCAGCAGTGGGACATTCACAGGCTGTTACGGTACTATCCGATCAACTGTACACTCATTGTCAAGTAAACAATATTATGGCCCCAGAACAAAGGGGATGTCGACGCGGAGCCCGCGGATGCAAAGACCATTTGATGGTAAATAAAGCTATCCTAGAAAATGCACATAAGGGACATAAAAAATTAAGCATGAGCTGGATCGACTATAGTAAAGCGTTCGATAGTATATCCCACGAGTGGCTGTTGCGTGTACTTGACATTTATAAATGCCCACATCTAATAAAATCTTTTCTTGAAAGAGCAATAGTTAAATGGAAAGTTATAATGACGGTTAAGGGCTCTAGAGAGTCTTATACTGCTGAACCGATTTACATACGACGGGTCATCTTTCAGGGAGATTCCTTGTCTCCATTGTTGTTCTGCTTAGCTCTTAACCCAATTTCTACATTACTAAGTAAATATGAAACGAAAGGATATAAACTACAGGATAAAGTGTGGATTAATCACCTAATATACATGGAAGATATTAAAGTTTATGCAAACAATAGAAATAACTTGAAAATTTTACTAAATAGTGTTGAAATATTTACGGAAGATATAGGCATGACTTTTGGTTTAGATAAATGTAACACACTTCACTTAACAGCTGGACACAGAAACTACACTGATGGTAACGAGCGTGTGCTACTGAACGGAGATACTTTTAAGCAGTTAAAATTAGATCAAAATTATAACTATTTAGGTATTAATGAATCAGGAAAAATTTATTCATAGTGACGTTAGAGATCAATTAACTAAAGAGTTTTTCAGGAGAATCAAAAAACTAACAAACTCTTTCTTAAATGGGCGCAACCTAATAAAGGGGTTAAATACATACGCCATTCCAGTTTTGTTGTATTCTTTTGGTGTAATCAACTACAACATAAGCCGTCTTAAGCGGATTGATATTAGAACACGAAAACTGTTAGCAATTAAAAAGGCCCACCAACAAAAAGCAGACGTTGATAGATTGTACTTACCGCTGATTAAAGGGGTAGAGGACTAATTAATGTAGAATACTTGTATAAAGCCCATATTCTAAAACTTAAACAATATTTAGAACAAAAAAATGACTACCTAATTGAAGCAATGACTACCTAATTACAGCAAGACCAAAGAAGAGAAAAATATTCCATATTTACAGAAGCAAAAGAGATAGAGAAAGATTTGAAGTTACCAGACGGCAAATACACAATCACAGAAATAAAAAAGAACATAATTAAAAAGCAAAACGAATCCTGGAGAAACAAGAACCTACATGGCCAATTTCCCAAAAAGGTCCTTGACCTAGCCAATGTGGACACAGAACTGACGTTTAAGTGGCTGACGAAACGACCTATTTCAGCCTTGTTGGAATCATCTTTATTTGCAATACAAGACCAAGCGGTACTTACACGTCAGCACGAACGCGACATATTGAAACGAAGCGTCGACGGAAAATGCCGCTTGTGCGTATCTAAAGATCAAACTGTTCAACACCTTCTCGCAGGATGCAAAAAACTAGCTGGAACATATTATGTTAAAAGACATAACAATTTGGTACAGTATATATTCTGGTGTTTAGCAAGAAAAAGCAAAATAGAAGTTAATAAAGTATGGTGGAAAGAAGAACTTAAACAACCCACTGTAAAGGAAAATAATATAGCCAAATTAATGTGGGAAATTCCCATACAAACCGATGTCACAATCACTCACAATAGACCGGACCTAATATACATAGATAAATTCAACAATAAAACTTACCTTATTGATGTTTCGGTACCATCCGACTATAATATTGAAATAGAAAAAATCAGCAAATACCATCCGCTGAAAGTCGAACTCTCTACACTGTGGAAAAGCACAGTCACAACGATTCCGATAGTAGTGGACGCCACAGGAGCAGTGACAAAGAATCTAAAGCGGTACTGCGACAAACTAGAGACACACCTTAATATCAATATCCTCCAAACACAAGCATCACTCCACTCAACCACAATAATAAGCAAAGTTCTTGGAGACACAATATTTGTAACAAGCACGCAGACTAGTAACATTGAGAACAAAAGTCTTACATCTAACAGCATTCAAGAACCGCACTGAAGCTGCTAATAGATTTTGTATAATTTACTCTAATACACTCACCTACAGACAATAATCATATCATACGTCCAAACTCTAGTTATTATACATCATTTTTACTCAGGAAGACCTGTTTAATTATACATTATTGAAAATATATTTAAAAAAAATGCATGTTTAAAAATAATAATAATATAAATAGTTAGGTAAGTTTCATGTATATTACTTTTTTTGTCATTATTAGTAAGTAGATAATAGGAAAAAAAAAGAATACTTTATTTTTTAAACATTAAAAACAGATGGGGATATAAATGCTCTTTTTCCCGGTGACCGGGACGGAGTACTTATTAAAGCCGACTCAAAAAAGTCGAGATAGTACAAACGTGATGTACTAATATACATAATATAATATACATAAAGTAAATTATATGCTCTACAATAAAACAAACGAAAAAATATTCCATACGTAACAGCACCACACACATACACATTGTTTTACATTACATTGCTGTGTCGTGTGAAAGAGATAGCGCGTTTTATTTAAACGTAAGCCGTGCGATTGTAATCTATTGAAAACGTTATTTAAATTTTCGATATGGGACTTGCTATCTTTTCCTGTTATTATTATATCGTCAAGAAATACTTCTACGTGCGGCAAATCAACAAATAATTGTTCCAGTCGTCTTTGGAATATACCCGGGCTAGACGCTAATCCATACACTAATGGATTATATCAAAACAACCCTTTATTTGTATTTATTATTGTATATTTTTTTGTTTCGTCGAGTTCAAATTGTGCATAGGCTTGACAAAGATCAAATAGGTTAACTAACAAATCTTCGACCCTAGGCAACGGATAACGATCAATATTAATTATTTTGTTTAAGATCACTTTATAGTCTGCACAAATTCTTATGCTTCCGTCCTTTTTGACCACTGGTACAATTGGCGTTGCCCAGTCCGAACGTTCGACGGGGGTGAGTACACCGTCACGTACCAATTGTTCGAGAGCTCGCTCCACAGGTTCGCGAAGTACATACGCAAGCGGTCGTGCACGCATAAATATCGATTGTGCTCACTCCTACAGATGGATACTATTAAATCCGCCCTTAAACCGTCCCAAACTCCCTTAAATACTTCACAATATCTGGAACTAAATTCCGCAAAATTAAACTCCTTAACATTATTGATGTTATTATAACATGACATGAGAGGTAACTGAACACCTAATTCAAAAATCCATTGTCTACCTAATAACATCGTTTTACCATTCTTAATTACATATAAATCTAAAAATTTACTTTTATTTTGGTATGATACAAGAGGGCGTATTACTCCTATCGGTCCTACTATTTCACCAGTATAATATCTTAAGGTTAAGTTACACGAAAGCCGAGATGGCCCTGTGGTAAGAACGCGTGAATCTTAACCGATGATCGTGGGTTCAAACCCGGGCAAGCACCACTGAATTTTCATGTGCTTAATTTGTGATTATAATTCATCTCGTGCTTTACGGTGAAGGAAAACATCGTGAGGAAACCTGCATGTGTCTAATTTCACTGAAGTTCTGCCACATGTGAATTCTACCAACCCGCATTGGAGCAGCGTGGTGGAATAAGCTCCAAACCTTCTCCTCAAAAAGAGGAGAGGAGGCCTTTAGCCCAGCAGTGGGACATTCACAGGCTGTTACGGATTACGGAAGTTACACGTTTTGACTTATACAAGAAATTGTGCTACCTGTATCACACTCCATACTAAAAGATCGTCCATTCATATTAATTGATATCAATAACTGTAATCAATGTTGGGACATATAATTAATTGGGTATTCTGTTGACAATTAGATATTGTTTCAAACGTTCAACGTATAAATACCAATCATCTTTTTTTTTTTTTTCTCGCTGGAAAAACACATTTATGTGTTTCCCCCACATGACACCTCATGTGGGGGAAACTCATGGGGGGGGGGGTATGTGGGACTCGCCGGCGCTAAAGGCGCCGGAATACCCACTAAAAAACCAGCGGTACCCACTCCATCTTGTCGGGGGACGTCACGGGATCGCTTGCGCATATTACCGTGCCGTCCCGACGGTTGGCCCGCTTCTGCGGGCCTCCAAATCCTAGGGGGTTCTCGGGGTACAGAGACCCCCTGGCCCCGGCGACACTCACGGCGGGAGGAGAAGATGCGCATAGCGCCGGCGTCTTCTCCCCGGTCTTCTTCGGCGAAGCGGGTCAGCGGAGGCACTCTCCTCGCGCTCCCGCTCCGCGGCCTCCTTCTGCAACATGACATTTTCGCAGAAGGAGACCATCTCCATCCAGCACTTTTCGCTACTAAGCATGGCATTTATCACGCTTGGCAGCGAAAGGTCTCCGCCGATTAAAGTCGCCAGGGAAAGGCGCTGAGGCCCCCAAGCGGCACACTCCATCAAAGTGTGGCATGCCGTGTCCGTAGGCGCACCACACTCGTGGCAGGAGAGCGTTACCTCCCGCCTGACTATTCCGTGCAGGTACTTACCGAAGCACCCATGTCCAGTAAGCACCTGAGTCAGTCTGAAGGTCAGTGTGCCGCCTTTTCTCGTTACCCAGCGACTCAAGTGGGGACGGATCGCCTCCACTGTCGCCAGGCCTGCTGATGGGGACCTCAGATCCTCCTCCGAATCAGGGCTTGCTGAGCGAGAGTCCTGATTCGCAGCACCTCCTCCAACCCTGGACGGTCGCCACGCGACCTCACTTCCGCCCGGAACCGGTACACTTCCGCGAGCACCTCCGCCTGGAGCTCCCAAGGCGGATCGCCCGCGAGAAGTGTTGCCGCCGTCCACGACACCGTACGATATCCGCGTATCACCCTCACCGCTATGATTCTCTGCGGCCTTCGCAAGAGAACCTTGTTCCGAGCGGTGAGAGCGTCCACCCAGATGGGAGCACCGTACAGAGCCATGGACCGCACAACACCGGCGTATAATCGCCGGCATGGCGTTTCCGGCCCTCCTACATTTGGTAGGAGCCGGCTTAAGGCAGCAGCAGCGTTGATGAGCTTCGGGCCAAGTTGGACAAAATGCTGCCCGAAGCTCCATCTTCCGTCCAGGGTCAGGCCCAGATACTTCATGTGGGCCTGCACCTTAATCACCGTCCCCTGGACGGTGATAAATGCCCCTCGAGGGGGGCCTCGACGTGGACCGTGGAATAAGAGGGCCTCCGTTTTTGAGATGGAGACCCTCAAGCCCAACATTCCTATGCGGTCCACTGTGAGCGACGTACCGACTTCGGCCAGGCGAGCCGCCTCCTGATAATTCCGCCCTGTCGCCGTGATGAGAGTGTCGTCCGCATAGCACAACACCCCTATTCTGGGAAGGACGGATGTCCGCAGGAGCCAGTCGAAGAAAACGTTCCACAGAATTGGGACGAGAACTGACCCCTGTGGAACGCCACAGCCTACCCGACGCCGGACAAGACGCCCATCGCCCCCCTCCCAGAGGACTACCCGGTCCTGGAGGTATGCCCCCAACAGCCTCCTGAGATAGGAAGGCACCCCGTGGTATCGGAGTGCCTCCCCAATAGTCTCGAAAGGAAGACTATTGAAGGCGTTCGCAACATCTATCGATACTACCAGAACTACGTCCCCTCGGGCCACCGCATCCCAATCATCTGAATTAACTTGAAATTCACTAATTTTACCTATAGACATATTTATTTACTTTTACCATCGATTAATTTTTACTGGTGGTAGGGCTTTGTGCAAGCTCGTCTGGGTAGGTACCACCCACTCATCAGATATTCTACCGCAAAACAGCAATACTTGATATTGTTGTGTTCCGGTTTGAAGGGTGAGTGAGCCAGTGTAATTACAGGCACAAGGGACATAAAATCTTAGTTCCCAAGGTTGGTGGCGCATTGGATATGTAAGCGATGGTTGACATTTCTTACAATGCCAATGTCTAAGAGCGTTGGTGACCACTTACCATCAGGTGGCCCATATGCTCGTCCGCCTTCCAATTCTATAAAAAAAAAAAAAAAAAAAAAAAAAAAAAAAAAAAAAAAAAAAAAAAAAAAAATTAATAAAAACACACACGCATTTGTGAGTTTTAAACCACTTCGTCGCCACTGTTGTATTTAGAAAAAATAATACCAATTCGCCATAACCATTTTAATCCCAAACTGACACATTCTAAACTTATGTTAAATATACTACTCATTATTACCTATCAAATACAATTTTAATTTCAATATAACTTTTATTTACTTGGTGTTTTGTGAAAGCCAGGTAGCCAACAAGGTTAGGTAATACCCACCCATCGTATATCCTACCGCCAAACAGATTACTTAGTATTGTTGTGTTCCGGTTTGAAGGGTGAGTGAACTCCCAAAGTTACCAAGGTCGGTGGCGCATTGGTGATTTTATTATCAATACTATGTAACTAATATGAATTTCCATAAGTCGTTAGTTATTTTCTGTAGTTTTTATTATCATTCAAGTTCGTTGATTTTCATTAATACTAACATACACAATGTTATATAAAAATTAACAACAATTAGAATAATATTGTATTAATTACGTTTTATTTAATAATTTTCTCATGTTTTTAAGATTTATACTGTATGTATGTTGTGCCTACGTATTATCTTTTATTAATGTAAGCAAAAATCACTGTCCATAATGGCACATAGAAACAAGTCGATATTCGATATGCTACATTGTCAAATAATACATTATCATATGTTCTGTCGCAGAGTCGCCATTCTAACATCGCACTGTAATATCGTCGTAACAATTAAATATTGTAAATTATATTACAAAACATATATCTATACTCAATTGCCTTTCATTACATCATCCACAAGACATTTAAGGCAAATTGGTGACCCCGACGTGATTCAGTTTATACGAAATTATAAGTGATTTTTGCTTACATTAATAAAAGATAATACGTAGGCACATTTTTTTTTTTTTTATAGAATAGGAAGGTGGACGAGCATATGGGCAACCTGATGGTAAGTGGTCACCAAACGCCCTTAGACATTGGCATTCTAAGAAATGTCAACCATCGCTTATAGCCAATGCGCCACCAACCTTGGGAACTAAGATTTTATGTCCCTTGTGCCTGTAATTACACTGGCTCACTCACCCTTCAAACCGGAACACAACAATATCAAGTATTGCTGTTTTGCGGTAGAATATCTGATGAGTGGGTGGTACCTACCCAGACGAGCTTGCACAAAGCTCTACCACCAGTACCATCTATAATTGTAGAATTTCATTTTTTAACCAAAGTAAAAAAAAAAAAACAGATATTATTGAAAACTGGTTAATATTCCCTAGATGTCCCCAATTGTATCTGTGTGCGTCGAATGACAGTCACCTACAGGACACAGTCGCCCCGCCCAAGTACAGATGTGTTCTATTCGAAAATGTATTTATGTTGTTATATTCAATGTTGTGTGCAAAGTTTATAAATGTGTGTCGTTCTTATACATTTGTATTTGTAGTAGCTATTTAGGCGGGAAAAGATGACATATTACTTAACTAAGATTATAACTTTACTCCTTATTTCTTTTAATATTAGTTTCATTCTGGCAACTTTTATTTTTAGTCTTTTATTTTTTTGATTCAGAATTTTATTTCTTTTCTGTAGGTCTTTTTTGTCAATTACTAAATCGCGCACACGTTTTCTAAGCGCCCAATTTAGTGGTGTTTTAGATTCATCTCCCTTATCAGATATGCTGACATTGTCAAGACTTGTAGGAGAGTTAGGAATTATAATGCTTTCGTTTCTATTTACCTGAAACAAAATCATCGAGAACATTTAAAACTGAAATAACTATTTAAGTTTTATCACTTAATTCCTAGATGTTGACCAATGATGACTTAGGCCTGGATTAAGAGGTCCAAGGACCCTAGGCACTTTGACGTTTTGGGCCCCCACTTCCGAAGCGGTGAAAGTTAAATTATATTATTTTTGACTGGGTAGAGCTCCTCGACTGGCGGGGTCCTCAGTCCCTAGGATGCCTTATAGGCCTGGGCATAAATAGATAGAACGCTTGGCACTTTTGGCATTATTTTCGCATTTAATCTTTAGTTTTGTTTATCTAACTAGCACAAACCCGACTCAGCATAGACTTCTGGTGTACTGTTAAATAATATAGATAATAATCAGACATTAAGACGATCGCATAGATAATCACTATTTTTAACTTGTTAAACATGCCCCTAACACATAAAGTGCAGCCACCAAAGCAACCCTTTGGCGTTACTAACGGTATTCCACCAGCTTTCAAAGAGCCATTGACTGGGTAATAAAAGAAGAAAAACTCAAAGATACATTTACTTATTTAGATGACATTACTATTTGCGGTAAAACACAAAATGAACACGAAAGAATTTAGTGTTTTTTTAGCTGCTGCTAGAAAGTATGGACTCACTATTAACAAAGATAAAAGTAAGTTCTCTCAAACCTACTGGTGGTAGGGCTTTGTGCAAGCTCGTCTGGGTAGGTACCACCCACTCATCAGATATTCTACCGCAAAACAGCAATACTTGATATTGTTGTGTTCCGGTTTGAAGGGTGAGTGAGCCAGTGTAATTACAGGCACAAGGGACATTACATCTTAGTTCCCAAGGGTGGTGGCGCATTGGTGATGTAAGCGATGGTTAACATTTCATACAATGCCAATGTCTATGGGCGTTGGTGACCACTTACCATCAGGTGGCGCATATGCTCGTCCACCTTCCTATTCTATATAAAAAAATACAAATTCAAAACCAAATACAAACTCGCGTTACTACGAAACGACGCGTCGTTTTGGTAACACGTCATAAGTGCTAACTTTAGTTATCATTTAAGCCAATTCGTGTGTATTAAATATTGCAACAATTTCTAAATTTAAAAAATACCCGCCACTTATCATATATTCTATGCCAAACACCGTAACAGCCAGGTTTGCTTATTCCATCACGCTGCTCCAATGCGGGTTGGTGGAATACACATGTGGCAGAATTTCAGTAAAAGGTTGGCACATGCAGGTTTCCACACGATGTTTTCCTTCACCGTAAAGCACGAGATGAATTATAATCACAAATTAAGCACATGTAAATTCAGTGGTGCTTGCCCGGGTTTGAACCCACGATCATCAGTTATGATTCACGCATTCTTACCACTGGGCTATCTCAGCCCATGCCAAACAGCAATATTTAGATTTTTGTGTTCTGGTTTGAAGTATTGCCAGTGTAAATACAGACACAAGGGACCTTAGTTCCCAAGGTTCGTTCTGCATTGGCGATATAAAGAATAATTAATATTTCTTCAGCGTCAGTGGCTATGAGTGGTGGTGACCACTTACCATCAGACGGCTAATAATATAATACAATACTTTTAATTACCTCTATAAAAGGTACGGCGTCTTTTTTAATCCGCGTTCGACCTTTATTCGTAACATATTTATCGCAAGCTTCAAAATGATCGCTACATATTCTGCTGCTTTTCGATGGCGTCCAGTCTGATTGGTTTCTTTGCTGTCTTACAATTGCGATCCAATCTTGAAGCCTCACCTCATCAGTGGGAAACCTTATATATAAATGAAACAATACGTTATTAATTAAAACTTATACCGGTTGTGTTTTAGTGTAACCATAGTGTATAAATATTGTAATACTTAGCACGTAAAAATATAAAAAAGGCACGGGCAGCTATGACCCTATGGATGTTGTACCATTTAAAAAAAATCCTAACACATCCAACCCACCGCATGTGCGTCAGCTGACGCTTAATTCACTTATTAGTCATTCGCGATCTATTGAATATGATGACAATGGATCGGCATAAAATCGCTACCTAACGTGCAACGCCTACTAGGTGATGGAGCCGATTTTAGGTCTGGAGGTCCTTGGGCAACAAAGGAGTAGAGGCCCTGTAATAAGACAAAACCTTGAGTTGAAGGTTTTATTCCACATAATAAGTAAACAAGTGACATATGACATTATAAAAGAATAAAGACTAAAAGAGGTTTAATATCACTGCATTCACCCACACTTTAATTTAAAACATAGTCTTATAAGCGAATAGGAAGTCTTTGTTCTCTATTTGATGTACGCAAATTTGATTCCTCTTCTGTTGAACGAGAGTGACCTTCTGTAGTTGGTTGCTCTTCTGTAGATTCATAAGCTTCATTTTCAGATGAAGAAGATTCAATAGAATCGTATGTATTATCTTCCCTTGCTAAATGATTTTCTACATCTCTTGATATTACATTGGAAGATAAATTATCATCAGTGAATATATCAATTTCTCCATTATTTTGGCCTAAATGTGCTAAATTGCGATTTGACACGGTAGTTTCTCTACCATCTGACAAACGAACGTGAGAATAATCAGGATTTACGTGAAGCAATTCCGCCTCTTCGACTAGCGGTTGATATTTACTGGCGCGATTGAATCTTCGCGTAAGAGCATGATCTGAATGAATTAATCAGCTCGGCACAGATACATCATTTGCTTATTCGCTAGTGTGCACAAACATTCTTTCATGCGGCGTGCAATTTGTAGCAGTATAAAGAAGAGAGCGGATTGAATGTAATGCTTTAGGCAGGGCTAATTCAATTCTGAATAGACATGTTCTTCGAGCGTAATGCTAGTTGTACAGCTTTCCATAAAGTAGCGTTAAGGCGTTCTACTTGACTATTCCTTGAGGATTGTATGATATAGTTCGACTCGTGACAATACCACGATTATATAGGAATTATTTTAAATCGGAAGACATGATTGCTTTACCACGATAATGAATGTATAAAACTACGAGAACGAGAATGTATAAAACATGGCATACCAAAAATGAGAAAAAATTAATTTAGATGTTTAATAACAGTTTTTGAAATATCGGCTCAAGGAAAAGCAAACGGAAAATGCGAATATTCTTCAATTACAGTCAGTATAAAGTTGTTTTTCGTATTACTGGGAATTGGTCCTTTAAAGTCTACACTTAATCTTTCAAATGGAGCTGTTGCTTTAATTAAGTTAAGACGGAATAGGATTCCGTACATAATTAGGTTTTATTTCTAAACAAACACGACAAGACCTTGTCATGTTCTTAATGTCCTCAAAAGAGTATGGTAAATTCTTTGTTTTAATCCAGTGAGTCATTCTTGGAATGATATAAAGATTAATATAATGAAATTAATTTCATATGTACTTGAGTTGATAAACATATGCGTGATAATGCATCTGAAACATCATTTTCTTTATCAGGCCTGTAAATTATGTCGTACTTAAATGGTGCTAATTCTAAACACCATCTCTGTATTTTCTCGTTTTTAATGTTGTTTGTCAATTTATTATTAAATATAAATGATACAGATCTTTGGTCAGTTATTAATTGAAAAGGTTTCCCAATTAGATAACGTTTCCATTTCTTTAAAGCTTCTACGATCGTATAAGCTTCTTTTTCAATGGCTGAATGATTTTATTCTGTTACATTAGTGTTTTAGAAAAGAAAGCGACAGGTCCGACCATCTTGCGATAAGACAGCAGTAATAGAATGATCAGAGGCGTTTGTCTCGACAGTTAAAGGAAGACTATAATCAATTGCATGCAAAGCAAATATCAAGATGTCTGATTTAAGTGATTGAAATCTTTGTATTTAATCTTCAGAGCATGGATATGTTTTATTGTGAGATATAGCGTGAATTCTTTCCAAGAAATTAGGTATCCATCGACTGTAGTGTGCAAACATACCAACGATACGTAGAGACGATAAGTCTTTTGATGGCGTTAAGGACGTCAGAGGTCGAAGACGATCTGCATTGGGTCTTATAACTTGGTCTTTAATATTATAACCTAAAATATTTATTATAGTTTTTTTTATAGAATAGGAAGGTGGACGAGTATATGGGCCACCTGATGGTAAGTGGTCACCAAACGCTTTAGACATTGGCATTGTAAGAAATGTCAACCATCGCTTATAGCCAATGCGCCACCAACCTTGGGAACTAAGGTTTTATGTCCCTTGTGCCTGTAATTACACTGGCTCACTCACCCTTCAAACCGGAACACAACAATATCAAGTATTGCTAATTTGCGGTAGAATATCTGATGAGTGGGTGGTACCTACCCAGACGAGCTTGCACAAAGCCCTACCACCAGTAGGTTTGAGAGAACTTACTTTTATCTTTGTTAATAGTGAGTCCATACTTTCTAGCAGCAGCTAAAAAAACACTAAATTCTTATCGTGTTCATTTTGTGTTTTACCGCAAATAGTAATGTCATCTAAATAAGTAAATGTATCTTTGAGTTTTTCTTCTTTTATTACCCAGTCAATGGCTCTTTGAAAGCTGGTGGAATACCATTAGTAACGCCAAAGGGAATACGTCGGAATTGATACAGATTTCCATCTGCTTCGAATGCTGTTAATTGTTTTTCTTTAGCTTGTATCGGTACTTGGTGGTAGGCACTTTGCAAGTCTATTGTGCTAAAGACAAAATACTTCGATATTTCAGAAATAATTTCTTCTATATTTGGAAGCGGGCATGCATCCAATTGTGTATATATATTTATTGTTTGTGAATAGTCTATCACAAGACGTTTTTTATTATTTTTATTTTTTGTTAATAAGACTTGAGCTCGCCAAGGCGAAGTACTCTCTTCAATTATACCATCAGCTAAAAGCTTTCGAATTTCTTGAACAATAAAATATTTATCATCTTGACTAAATCGGCGAGATTTAATTGCTATTGCCTGCATTCGGGAGATATATTTGCAAATAAAGGAACTGCAGGATGCTTGTGCTACATTACAAACTTTTATCGATTCTTTAGATCCTCCAAATGAAAACTCCAGAAAAGAAAGTTTTTCCAGTATATCGTGACCTATTATTAAATAAGCACATAGGTTTTTTACAATAAGCAAATTTAAACCTTCATAATCGTGATCTCCTATTCTAGGAACAGTAATTTCACCCTCAACTACTGATGTGAAATCAGTTGATGCCATTGAAATACTTTTATTACTAGGCAGACTTTTCAAACCGCAACGTTTAAAGAAATTCTCATCAATAAAGCTAACTGAGCTTCCAGTATCGATTAGAGCGTGTACTCTTATTTACAAGCTTTAAATTTGCTGTTTTCTCGTTGCTAAAGCATGTCTGGCGAAAATTATATTTTTTGGTTTTATAAATAGTTTATCCAATATGGCCACGGCCGTTTCATATGTAGAACATTCGCTTTTATAGGTAAATATATTTGATGAAACATGGTTAATTAGTAAATCCAATTTTTTATGAGAAGTTAGTACCTTTTCAGTCGTATGAAGTAAATCAGAAAACGATAGACAGCTTTTAAATGGTCTTTTCCAATGTTCTCAATGATTCGCTGCGGAACTATCCGAGGGATTGACATCTAAACTATCAGGTCTTAAGTATTTATCCATTTTGTAAATACATTAAATGATTACGTGGAATAAATTTTAATAAGACAAAACCTTGACTTGAAGGTCTTATTCCACATAATAAGTATATAAATGACAAATGACATTATAAAACGTATTATTATAAACGTGTTCCCCTCCTCTTACAACCCGGGTTTCTTCAAACGAGGCGTGAAGAGGCAACTTGCGGGCCGGCAAGGCAAAGGCGGCTAGTGCAGAACGTTTTTCCCGTCTGTACTGGCCGTCGTCGCGTTTGGACTTTACTACCACTTACCATCAGGTGGAGTAGAGTCATTTGCCCTCCCGGCGAATAAAAAAATAATAATAATAATAATAAAGACTAAATGAGATTTAATATCACTACAGCCCCTCACTATTTTTAAAATAAATTGTACAATTTCTATACACACATTGCTTACAGGGATTATACTTATATTTCACTATATCTTCATAATATACTACATTAAACGTGTATAACTCTCGAAATTGGGTTGTTTTTTGTTGTAGAAATAGCTATTGTCCTTCATAAAAGAGATCCCCTCTTTTATGGAAGTGGGTGGTTTAGCCCCGATCCCCTAAATCCAGCCCTGCTACGTCATATTATAAAACAAAGTCCCCGCATTAGGGATAATCGCAGAGGTCAATCTGTCCGCAGTGCAATGTATAAGCCTCATGATCACGGTCCATGCAGCACTGAACTATCTGCTAACGCTCGGAACAAATGAGAGCCAGAATATTTCGATTTAAAAACTATATAATAAAACAAAGTCCCCGCTGCATCTCTCTCTCGGAGTCTGACGGAGTGATTCACGGGGAAGACTTATATGTATGATTTATTACGGTTTTGTGTTAAATGGCTGAAATATGATGATGATAGTTGATAATGTCGGAAAAAAAAATTCCGACTGGAAACTTTACTGGTGTGTGCCGCGTAAATCAATATCGTTATATCATATATGTATTACGATAATTATATTCGTTTTATCGTTATTAAATAGAAATAAAATACTTCATGCGTACATAACAAAACAAAATACTAGACCCTAATTTAATGACGTAATTGATGTTGGCAATGTCTCGATAACTATTTGAATATTTATAAATTAATTCATCAGATTTATTTTTTTAAGCAACAATGTCAAAGATAAATCGAGTCGACGATTATTAATATCCTCTAACCTCTTTATTGTCACTCGGAACAAAAATGTTATCTTTATGTAAAAATACACAAGTTATTTTGCGTACTTACACGTGGTACCCGATACCTTGACTCTTATTCACTTTAGAGTCATAATTGGTACATTTGCTGTACACACACGACGGCATTTTTGTTTTTTATAGACGCCGGTCACACTCGTCGCCTTCCTTGACGCATACTAACATTAAACGTCACAATTAGGACGTTTACAGTCTTCAGCTTGCACGCGACAAATAATCATCCATTTAATAATACATGAATACTGTCAGGAACGCCACAGAGTATACAACAATATCAATTATGAAATGAGGAACGCCTCTTATCTCATGAAAAGTAATATAATTAATCGTGATCGTTACTTATTAAGATTGCTTATCTGTTTTGTTGAACACTGATTTTAGTTTTTCTGTCATTATTGATTTGAAATTTGAAAAGACCGCGTTGTCTAATCAATATTACGTATTCGCATTTATATTATGAATGCGAAAGTAACTATGTCTGGCTATCTTGTAATTCAACTCATGAATAACTCACTGCATCAACCTTAAATTAATTTGAGACTTGATTGAGGTAGGATAAAGACAGGCCCTGACTTAGACATAGAAAGTCGATAGGCACTTTGACATTCGAATAATGTATTTTATTGGCTGGGTGGAACGCCTCGGCTGGCCCTTAGACCTGTGTGGCCTAGGCATAAATCCAGGGCTGGATATAGACAAAATAAAGGACTACGACATATATATATATCTCTCTTATTTATTTATTATCATTAAATCTCTACAGATGAACAAACTTAATAACAAATATCTCTTATAACATTAATATTATATAAAAAAAATGGCACACCATCATAAATAATGAAATAACAATATTAAAGTTCAATATAATTGAAGACAGTATGTTTAAACATTGGTTTGGTATAATTAAATAAATATGCAAACAGGGTTGGTAGGATACAAATCAATATCACATATAGAAATTTATTTACTGGCATTGTGTGACCTAAGGGACACAACCATATGCCGCGCCTGTTCCCATCTCGTAAGTGATGGCTGGTGAACGCTAAGACTAACATATATGTCACTATGTATACATTGATTTTGTGAGTAAGGTGGCTGTATAAAGCGAGTATCGACGTAACCATCATCCAGAATGTTGTACAATGAAGAATACCTCTTTGGCTTATGTTGGTTAAATCCTGAAACAAAAGCAGTTTAATTTTAGTATTGATATAATGTGAAATAACTTTTTAAAATAATTTGTATATTCTTTCTTCTGTTCTTGACGAACGAATTTTAATAGTTTTAACATCCAGTTTGTTACCGATACTTAATATTGAAAAAAGTTGATATTGATCTGCTTCTAGCTTCAAGCTAGCTAGTGGCTAAATAAAAGGCTGCAGATTTCGAGCTCCAAGATTCAAACCTCAGAATGTGTAATGGTAGCTCTCTTAAATTTTTGGTGGATTATTAAATATTTTGATGCACATTATGTAGGATTTTTTTTTTAAAAAAGAGCACAGTGGCAAGGTTGATGTAATAACCTAGTAGAATCTCTAATTCCTAGCCTGCTTCTATTCTCTCTTATTCGAAAAGGTAGGTGACCTTTTCGAATAAGAGAGGATTTTATTACAAAACATACATCTATAATATGCAATCTGCCTAGTGTCAAGATTTTGTTATCTTTAAAAATTGGTCTACATGAATCTAAAGGTTGAATCCCAAAAACAGCCCGTATATACTTTTTCTGACAGATAAAAGCATTATTAAAACTAGTAAAATTCCCCAAGCAATTAAGACACTCTAATAAAGAAACAACATAACCATAATATGCAGTGAAAGCAGCATCTTTGCCAACAGATACGATTACTTATATGTGATTTCTAATCACAATGATCATAAAATTGTACACCAAAAAAATTCACATCATTGTTTTCTTCAAGTTCCCTTCCGCGGCAACCAATTTTTAGTTTTATTTTATTAGTTTTAGAATTTGAAAATTGTACAATTTACATTTTTGATATGTTGGCACATAAATCATTTGATTCTAGCCAAGACAACACTGATTCTATAGCTTTATTTATATCATCCTCAAAGGCGATATTTGTTTTAGTATGAGGTACAGCTAAAACGATATCATCGGCAAATAAAATCCATTGATATTTTATAACATTAGGTAAATTGGTAATATATGATAAAAATGTTATATATTTCTAACAAATAACTAAGAACTTGTTATGATCAACATTACATCTGTACATTGTTATATAGATTTTGTGAAATTGTACCCATCAACCTTTTATATCTAAATTATTTTTTCGTCTCGGACATGCCAGAATGGCTCTTTAAAGTATAAGCCTTTTATACTATCTCTATTGACTTTAATTTGTATTTATTTTATTACTGGTACGTTAAATAAAGAATAAAAAAAATAAAAATGATAAGAATTTAATTAAACCTTTACCTTAAGATAGATTGATCTTGCCACAAAAAAATGATCTACGTCGATAACTGATGACATGAACGTACAGAAAATAGTATTATAGATACATGCTTGACTTGTTATTTTAATATTACTGAAAAATGAAAGCGCCGACAAGAAACCGATAGCTCCATGCACTGAACTATCTGCTAACGCTCGGAACAATAGAGAGCCAGAATATTTCGATTTAAAAACTATATAATCCCCCAGATATGCTGTCACGCCTATAGAAATTACTAATAATAGCCGTAGACTTTTCATTATTAATTTTGTACTTGGAAAAAAGTTATAGTCGTATCTATGAAACTATCCATTCTATTGTAAGATTAATAATGTTTGTAATTACATGTTAGTTGTTTGTTATTATTTTACGGTAAAATAATTTCATTATTTTAATATTCATTTAGGATTTTCATTATAATAATTATTTGATGATTATAGTCATCTTCACATCTGTGTCACAACAAGCTGTTATATGATTTGACGGAACATTTTTCGTTGAAAAATTTCAAGTCAGATTAACCTTAAAAATTTTAAATGTGCGTAATTTTTTTTTTCAATTTGCCTAAATATCATGTTATATTAAATGTAAATTTAAATTATATTTTGTTAAGTAATTTAATTATATAAATTTGTGTAACTTAAAAAGAGTATAAAAAATGTGTCTATGCTTAGATTTCAAAACGTTCATTAGTAAAGCAGTGTACACTTATCACTTTTTTTTGTTTTAGTTTTCTTATTAATGGAAAGCACCAGTAAGTTAGGTTTTAATTATAATTAAAACTGAAAAATAATAATAAAAACATTACAATCTAAAATAAAATTATTTAAAAAAATAAATCTTTACCGCATAGACAAACATGAAATGTAATCAAAAACAAACTCTTAGTAGCTGTAATAAGACATATAATGGCAGTATTGTGTCATAAAATCTAATGCAACCACACCTAGAACTGATTAGCTAGAATATTGACTGTATTCATACAATTTATATAGACCTCTATTAAAGATAGTTTGCTAAAGAGGCAAGGATCTTAAAATACTGGTCAAGTCTATCACACGTCCAAAATAAAAATAACTCACCATTAAAACAATTCTTAAGAAATGAAAGTCCTTCATAAAATGGTAATTAGTATCAAGTATCAACGTTAGTCTCTATAGATAAGATAAGTGTATTGATAAATTCGAAAAATTTACACCATTTTGTGAATGACGTGATGTTATGTGCATTTAAATAAGAGTAAATTTCATTATTTAAGACTTAATTTTTTTTTATACTTAAACATGCGTGAAATCGTGCACATACAAGCTGGCCAGTGTGGAAATCAAATCGGTTCCAAGGTAAGTTAAATATCTAATAGTGTAAAATTTTAAACAGCAAATTAATTTTGATTTGTCATACATATGTATTTACAAAGTTCTTCTCATTAACTTAACATTAAAATACTAATTACTCGTAGTGTGTCAAATTTGACGTTTCTAATACTCCGCTTTTTATGGCCGAAGCGTGGTATTTTCGGCACGATAGATTCTTCATTTATCAGTTTAACAGTTTTAGAAATATGAGATATATAAGTAAAATAAGACGCGTCAAAATGCAGGGTGCGTGTTTTACGATATATAAGCACTGTGCTAGCTAATATAGATCGGTTGGCAAATGTTTATTTCTCATGGGTTATTGTCATATTAACCGTACGGAGTTAAACCTACCGGGGTTTACAGTTTTACACACAAACATTCGCCTTGACGCAAGATTCCACTTACATTAATACCTATCATCTTACTCAGAAGGCAATGCAATATAAGATAATTAATTAGGTAACTACCATTGTTAATTATATATCTGTTTTTTTTTTTATCTTTGGATATAATAAAGATTAAAAAATTGTGCAATTTTTTTTTTTGAGGAACTAAAATTTCGATGCTATCTGAGAATTGTGTTTCGATAAGATAAATACATACGTGAATAGCCACTATTTATTTATATACTTAAATTTAACTTTGATTATAGTTTATAAAACGAATAAATGAAAATAAATCTAAAAATCTGGGATGGCCGAATATGTACAACCTTAACCTATACGATATATTAAAAAAATGTTTGCTTCGAATTTTATATAAATTTGTTTGTAATGCTAAATTGCTAATGCAGTTTAGCTAAACTAAATTTTTAAATTAATAGTCACATTTTCAAATGTTTTTCAAAAATATCAGACAAAATGAAACATGTCTTTACAACTTTTCTGGCTCAAAGCAACTTAAACACATAGTTTAAGTTGTGCTTTGAGTAAAATTAAAAGTATTTCATGCATAGTTTTTGTCTAAACGTTTGGGCAGCGTTCGCTTCAAAAGCACCCGGATTGAGAATTCTCTCTCCGACTATGTTGACATAATGAGCTATATCTCAAAATGTCTATGACATATAAACATATTATATAGCCTATGTCCTATCTAAAACTATAAACTAAATTAATATAAAAGTTTCATATTAATCAGATTATTAGTTTTTCTAGAAACCAAAAAAACAACAAGTAAAACTTCTCCGTTTAAAATATTAGTATGATTGCCCAGTTTACTTGTAACTTTAACCTTGTTAGTTTAGTGGCTAGCACGCAGATTTAAAAGCCCTTGGTTGAAACACAAGCTTGGGCAGCTAAAAGGTATTAGAACAAAAATAATAAATAAAATAATTTGAAAAATTCTCAATAGCAGCCCATAGTCTTGAATCACACAAATGTACATTTGTTCAGTATACTATCGACCGCATTTCCTGTCCTTGGTCCTAGGATCTCCAAGTCTGGGCCTGGCCATGTCCGAACCTGTCAAGAGGACACCGTCATTTCCCATCACTATATAAACAAACAATTTATACATTTAAATAAAATCATTATGTCTTTATAAATATTTTGATCTCCAACAGTTGTACATAACATACAATTATATCCTTTACATGCTTTAAACTATGTATGTACTATCAATTATAGGAGAACACACCATTCCTAAACACAATAACGATGCTTAGAATTAGCTTATAATTAATTTAACAATATATATAACTTAAGATGACAACATTCTTTTAAAGATATGTCGTGTATTATTGTCACTGTAATGTACTGTCTTTTTTCTAGTTTAACTATTATTTATAACAGATATCCGGCATAGAACCCACTCCAAGTATCAATATTCAATCAAGTCTAATCAATGATAAGGAGACCACGGACAATTTAGTACTTTTTAATAATTTGACATATTCCTAACATGGACATCTATAAATTTGTTTAAATAAAACTAGTAATTTCGTTACCTTTCTTCTAGTTCTGGGAGATCATATCTGATGAACATGGAATAGATGAAACTGGCATTTACAAAGGTGTGAGTCCATTACAAAAGGAGAGGCTCAATGTTTACTACAATGAGGCTTCTGGGGGTAAGTTTGAAGTGTCAAAATATATATAAAAATAAATAGACAAAGGAAAAACAGTTCAGTACTCCTTTTTAGTCCATTTGTCAACTGATTTTTTATTGTTTGACCATCGATAAGCTGCAACATTGTCAATAAAAACATTTTGAAAATAAGAGAAGAAAACGTTCGAAATATGAAAAATTGTGTGTTTTCTTCAAATTTTCAATAATGATTTATATTAAATATTAATTAATTTAAATAAGCATTTCAATATTAGTTTAAAATAACAGTGTTCTTAGCTCTCTCATCAGACCACAAAGAAAAAGGAGTTTTTTTTACATATGTTATGTCTGTTGGCACTCCTCGGTGATACCGACTCGTACGCCGTGACGGCAAGCGGCGTGAGGCTGTCTTATGTCATAACACATCCGCTTCCATGAACAGATTAACAAAAAACAAGCCAATAGCATTTTCTGTTTCCTATTAACATAAATAAATACATAAGATATTCCTTAGTTACGTTATATATTTCAAATTCGTAATGTTTATTTCATCAAGTATTCATAATTACTTTAGACCACGTGTTAAGGAGAAGGGGGCTGCTGTTACGTATAAAAAATAGCCTCTGTCATTCTTTGGCATTCAAGCTTTCGTACCAAATTTAATCAAAATCAGTTCAGTTAGCCGGGAAAGCGCAATAGACAGTTTCGTTCGCATTTATAATATTAATATGGATATGTAACCATTTTATTATTTTTTTTAAAGGAAAATACGTCCCTCGAGCTGTCCTCGTGGACCTTGAACCAGGGACCATGGACTCAGTGCGGTCCGGCCCATATGGACAACTGTTCAGACCAGACAATTTCGTGTTCGGACAAAGTGGGGCAGGTAATAACCACTGTTTATTTTATTTACTAATTTTTTTTTGTCACGACCAGTATAGCTTTTCTGTTAAAACAAACTCATTAAGTACTCAGAGAAACACTGAAATGAAAATCTGGTAATGTCAGAACGAGACATCAACAGATGGCGCTAAGAGTATTTTAAATTACATTTTCACTGCACACCAACAGATGGCGTTAAAACTACATTAAAATACATTCTCACTACGCATCGCCAGATGACGCTTAATATATGTTTTTGAACAGGAAACAACTGGGCTAAGGGTCACTACACAGAGGGCGCGGAGCTAGTTGATGCTGTTCTTGATGTTATCAGAAAAGAAGCAGAGGGATGCGATTGTTTACAAGGTACGATATATAGATAAAACTTATAGTATAGTAGTATAGTAACAGCCTGTAAATGTCCCACTGCTGGGCTAAGGCCTCCTCTCCCTATTTGAGGAGAAGGTTTGGAGCTTATTCCACCACGCTGCTCCAATGCGGGTTGGTGGAATACACATGTGGCAGAATTTCGATGAAATTAGACACATGCAGGTTTCCTCACGATGTTTTCCTTCACCGAAAAGCACGAGATGAATTATAAACAGAAATTAAGCACATGAAAATTCAGAGGTGCTTGCCCGGGTTCGAACCCACGTTCATCAGTTAAGATTCACGCGTTCGAACCACTGGGCCATCTCGTTCCAAAAATTTTATTCTCTGTTTTTTGTGAATCGGCCGCTTATACTTAGAAACGCTTAAAAAAATGTTAGCGTGCCATACCATTATTATGGCAGTACGGGCGAAGGGATTACTTGACTCGATACTGATTTCATCAATAAAGTTAATGAAATACATTTTTAATACGGCACAGCGGTTTATGCTGCAGTCAATGTTAAACTCGTTCTAACTTATTCATTCATTGAATCATTTTGATTAATAGTCGTTTTAACTTTATGGCTAAAATTAAAAATCTATCTCATAACTATGTTATTAATTTTCTATCCAGGTTTCCAACTCACGCATTCCCTGGGCGGTGGAACTGGTTCAGGGATGGGTACGCTCCTCCTTAGCAAGATAAGGGAGGAATATCCTGATCGCATCATGAACACCTTTAGCGTGGTCCCGTCACCCAAGGTATGGATGGATTTATAGTATCTTGCACTATCACCAAACCATCACCAAACTATAAAACATATGAAAAAATTTAAAGAAACAAAAGTAAATTTTTATATAAAAATTAAAATCAAAATATTTATTAAAATAGACTGTTTATAAGAAATTTTGAATCATCATTCATCATAAGATTAAATTGAATGTGAAACTACCTCCGGTTCAGAAAGTAAAGTCAGATGGGAGAATCAGCAAGAATCTACTCAAATACTCTTTCTAAACTGAAATACATACTCAACTATACACAGTTAAATTACATTTATAGAAAACAACGAATATGAACTCCACCCTTAATCATCTATATATTAAATCCTTATGTATTATTATTTTTATGTGTTATTTACTTCCGATTATTTACTAATACTCTATATTACTATAAAAAAGTAGCAATTGTCTATGGGATTATCTTGATGTCTGATTATTATCTATATTGTTTAAGAGTATGCCAGAAGGGCATGTATGAGTAGGGTCTATGCCCCGCATAGCTAGGCGGATGAAGGCCCCGTTGCAGCGATTGGTATAGTTGTCCAAAGTATAAAAATGTTAGATAACTATTTTTTTAAAAATAATATAAATAATAATAAAAAATTTATTTTATCAGTTTAGTATGGATACAATGGAAATATAATTTAAGTCATAAGTTGCCCCTAGGGGCCCTCTTATCTTGAGGGCCTTGTGTACCGGCGAGTATCATAGGACACGGCGGCACCGCCGTCTATAGCTATGCCACTGTCTATGCTGTATCACAGGAATAAATACGTAAATAGAGAATAAAGAAATTTAAGAAACTAAACACTAACAGTGTATTTAATATCTGTATTATTTACACAGATAATACCATATCTATGACATAGACAATAATTAAATTTTATAATTGTTTGTTCATATTTCTAACAATGAATATACTCAACATAATATTTATATTGACAGGTCAGCGAAGTAGTCCTGGAGCCGTACAACGCGACGCTCTCCGTCCACCAGCTCGTGGAAAACACAGATATGTCATTCTGCATCGACAACGAAGCTCTATATAATATTTGCTTTAGGACACTACGTCTGAGCAGTCCAGGGTATGGAGACTTGAACCATCTGATATCCGTGAGTTTTTAATATCTTACTAGAGAATTTCGATACTAGTTGACTTGTGTGGTCGGATTTAACATCCAATTGTCATGGGAATTGATTTGTTATAACTCACCGCTAGATGGCGTTGATACACATCAACTTCTATACAATTGGTATCCATTTGAGCATGGAGAATATTTAAGCACAAAATTAAGTTTATGAAACAAATTTGACGGGTCGGTTGGCGTGGTTGGTAGATACTTGCCTTTCACGCCGAAGGTTATGGGTTCGATTATGACCAATGATATTGGTGTCAAAGTCGTTTATTTGAGTTTACTCTTCTTGTGGTTGGAATAGGCTATAGTGGCGCCATTATGGTGATTTATGGCACCATTCATTCTTACATTTCGGTTAAAAACCCACTCTATGGTTACATAGCGAAACTTCACTTTAATGACATATTACTAAACATGATATACACAAGGTTTAATTACTTTTTCAGCTCACAATGTCGGGAGTGACCACGTGTCTCCGTTTCCCGGGACAGTTGAACGCAGATTTAAGGAAGTTGGCCGTTAATATGGTCCCGTTTCCGAGATTGCACTTCTTCATGCCCGGTTCGTTGAAATATCATTTTAATAAGATTGTCAGACTCAAATTTATTTTCATTCATTCATTCATCAGCCCACACTAATCCACTGCTCATCTGCACAGACATAGGCCTCCTCACAGGCAGAGGCGGAGCGCCAATTCTTCTGGTCCTGTGCTTATCTCATGCACTGAGCACCTGCCATTTAAAAAAAAAAAAATATTTTAATTAATTAATTTATTTAGTGGGATTTGGTTTACCGACTTCCAATAAGAAGGTTGAAAACCTTCATCATACATACGTACATATATATTATGTATGTTTTCATTTATAAACTGATTTAATGATTTTTTTTTATATAATAGATAAGCGGACTAGCGTATGGGCCACCTGATGTTAAGTGATCACCAATGCTCATAGACATTGGCATTGTAAGAAATGTTAACCATCGCTTACGAAACTAAGATGTTATGTCCCTTGAACCTGTAATTACACTGGCTCACTCACCCTTTAAACCGGAACACAACAATACCAAGTACTGCTGCATTGCTGTAGAATATCTGATGAGTGGGTGGTACCTACCCAGACGAGCTTGCACAAAGCTCTACCACCAGTATTTTTGTGTTGAGTTCAGTATAGCTTCAAGTCAGACCGATTTCATTGGTTTTGTTTTAAAAATTTTTTGTTTGTTTTGGTCTAAGAAATTGAATAAAACCTTTTCTTAATTATAATTCCCAAGTATTTTATTATTGTATCGTTTGTATAAGACATTCATCAAACAAAAAAAGGTAGTTCTATAAATTATTGTAATTTGTTGATGTATTTTTATAGGCTTTGCACCTCTGACCGCGAAGAACTCCTTCAGCTTCCGCGCGCAGTCAGTCCCTGAACTAATGACACAGGTGAATTTTTATTTTGGTTGTTTCTCTAAATTACTTTATATTAAAATGCCGAGATGGCCCAGTGGTGAGAACGCGTGAATCTTAACCGATAATTGTGGGTTCAAAGCTGTGCTTAATTTGTAATTATAATTCATCTCGTGCTTGACGGTGAAGGAAATCTTTATGAACTATATGTTCTTTTATATAATTATTAAAAATTATGTGAAATATAGATTTCTAAATGAGTATTGTAACGTCCTCCAGACCGATTTCGGCCACGGCGGCCAATCTCAAGAGAGATTAGCCAACTGCGCAGGAGATATTATAGTGCACGAGTGTGAGCGCGAACACAGGTGCACTCTCTATTCCCTAACTCTCATAATCCGATGGGACGGCAATCCGACACGACCGGAAAGAGTTCAAGCGCAGCACCGACTTTACGTGCTTTCCGAGGCACGGGAGTGTGCACACTTTCAACTTCCAGACTCCGAGCGGCTTCTGAGAATTTTCTGACAGAAAAACCCAATATTTTTTTATTGGCTCTACCTAGTAATTGAACCCAGGGCCTCCGGGTCTGCAGCCTTACATCAACCCACTAAACCAACGAAGAAACGAGCAATGAGTATTAATATTACAGATGTTCAACCCTGGCAACATGATGACTGCTTGTGATCCTCGCCACGGTAGATATCTGACGGTCGCCACCATGTTCAGAGGTCACATGTCCATGAAGGAAGTAGACGATCAGGTATTGGCGATACAGAATAAGAATTCGAGGTAATCATTGTTATTTTTTATAATCAATAAACTTAATATTAGGTCCTTATATATGATTGGCGTTTTGTACGGGACGAATATAAAGTAAATTTTTTTTTGTCAAATATATTTAATTAATCAAAATATGCACCGTTGTTATCTATGCACTTTTGCTATCTCATAGGTAGTTCATTGATCCCCTTATTAAAAAAACCTTGGGGGCGAGAATCAATAAACTCTTTGTAGGTGGTTTGGACTGCCACATCGGAGTTGAATATTTTTCCTTGTAAGAAGTTGTCCAAATTCCGGAAAAAATGGTAATCTGTTGGAGCAAAGTCCGGGGAGTATGGTGGATGTCGCAGACATTCCAATTGTAGCTCATCTAACTTAGTGGTTGTTTGTTGTGCAGTGTGTGGTCTTGCGTTAAAGTGAAGTGCTTCACTTCTAGGCAGGTATATTCACTAACAACTTCGAGAGGTTTCCCCTCGATGTATATCGGTCCCGGCACGACATGCCTATTAAACATGACCTTGGTCTTGTCCAAGTTTATACCGAGACCGACACACCGGGAAGACTCGCCTAGGCTACGCAGCATTTCGGTGAGTTGTTCCAGCGACTCTGCTATGATGACGATATCGTCGGCAAATTGAAGGTGTGAGATGTACTCGCCGTTTACATTGACTCCCTTACCTAGTCCAATCCAGCGTCTTGAGAACGTCTTCCAACGCGTTGGTGAACAGTTTCGGGGATTACATCCCCCTGTCTCACCCCTCTGCGCAGTTGGATCGCCTTCGTCTTACAGTCCTGGATGTGGACAGTCATTGTAGCGGCGTTGTACAGACATCTCAGTACCTCGATATATCTCCAGTCGATATGACATCTCTGCAATGAGTCGAGCACTGCCCAGGTTTCGATGGAGTCGAAGGCTTTCTCGTAGTCTACAAATGCCATACTGATTGTACTCTTCGGTCTTCTGCACAATCTGCCGAACAGTATGGATGTGGTCCACGGTGCTGTAGCCTGATCGAAAGCCGGCTTGCTCTGGGGGCTGGAACTCGTCAAGTCGTCTGGCGAGACGGTTCGTGACGACTCTTGAGAACAGCTTATACACGTGACTCAGGAGGGAGATTGGTCTGTAGTTTTTCAAGAGGGTTTTATCACCTTTCTTGAAAAACAGTACCACCTCACTCCCGCTCCACGTTTCCGGGGTCTTGCCATGTTGGATGATGGAATTAAAGAGGCTTGCTAGCTCTTTCAGGACCGGAGTCTCGCCAGCCTTAAGCAACTCTGTTGTGATTCCATCATCTGTCTGATTTTGAAGAGAACAACTTCCCATAAAACCTCTCTACTTCTAAGACAATCTCAGGCCTAGAGGTAACGACCCCACCATTTTCAGTTTTAAGTTTTGTCAGACGCGGCCTCAAAATCAAACTTGCGAGCGAACACTTTCGATCCCCGATTTTGCTCAATCGCAGCATTGATGGCACGGGTATTGGAGCGTCGGAGATCGCGTCGCGTCAGCGTTTTTATTGTTCGGTTTAAGGCCTTATCTGACAAAAACGATGTCGGAGAGTAGACCTCATCATTCTCGATCTTTCGGCTTTGAAGTCGATATTTAGAGTGCCTCGAACCAAGCGGTTACTGTTTCCACAATGCTGCTAATGAAATCCTTTTTGACTAGAAAACCGACACCACCCAGGGAGAGGTTATCACCTTCGCGGAAGTAGAGTAAGTTACCGGACTCTAGAGTTATCGTGTCCTCCCTCTGTCTTCGGACTTCAGATAACCCCAGTATATGCCAGTTTATATGACTTAACTCTACTTCTAATTCGGCGAGGTGATGGTCCAGCCTCATCGAGCGTCCATTGTACGTTGCCATGTGAAGTCATTTTATATGGTAGCCTGCCGTGAACCGGTGATTCTTAGCACCCCCTGCCCTGCCGATACCGCGACCGCTACCTTGGTCGGGCCTAGCGAGCTTGCCGGTAACTGGGGGCCTTTTTTTGAGCGCATCTGCCATTAAGGAGGGTTTGCCCATACTCGCCGCACTGGGCAGGCGTGTTGGTGAGCGCAGTAGGAGGGTAAGTTATTTATGGGGGGGGGACGCTGCTGCCCATCCCCCCTTTTCCCCGTCCCTCAGTCGCCTCTTACGACACCCACGGGATGAGATTGGGGGAGTACTATTCTAAGCCGGTACTCCACGGCGGACTCGTAAATATACCGATATTTAATGTTTTCCATTGTGCGGTAATAAGTGACGCCAAAGAAAAAAATAATGAGGAAAAAACAAATGAATGACTCTTTTCAAAACTCAAATGTACCAGCTAAATGAATTTATAAATTTGAATTTGGAATTCTTAACCAAAGAGGAGATATTTCAGATCAAAGTGATCAGTACGACGAAACGCTAATTTCATATGTAAGGACATAATATATTACTTAATTAAGGTTATTAACTAATAAATTTATATATAATTAATGTTGTATATAATTACAGCTATTTCGTGGAATGGATCCCGAATAATCTGAAGGTTTCCGTGTGTGACGTCCCGCCGAGAGGTCTCAAAATGTCCGCTACCTTTATCGGTAACTCGACAGCCATACAGGAGATATTCAAACGGATATCTGAACAATTCACAGCCATGTTCAAGAGGCGGGTGAGTTGAGCGTATTTATTTATTTACTAGCTATGAGTATTTATAAATAGCTAAGATAAGACCAGTTAATTTTAAAATAAGATCTTAATAATCTGTGATATTCTCTAGGGATTCCTGAAATAATTAAAGTTTTTATTGGAACTAAAATTAAAGTATTTAAGGGGAATAGTTTTGTATTATAAATAAAAAATAATCTAGATTACACACATATGTACATACACACAAATACAAGCACGTGCATTGAAAAAGTATAGACACAAACGCGACTTGAAAGTTTCGAACTTCAAATTTTGTATTTGATGAATGAAGTTAATCAATATTTATAAAATAAGTGTTAATTAATGTCGGCAGGCTTTCCTTCACTGGTACACGGGCGAGGGTATGGATGAAATGGAGTTCACGGAAGCCGCCAGCAACATGAGTGACTTAATATCAGAATATCAGCAGTATCAGGTGATTTTCTCGTTGTTTTATTATTGGTCAGCTTATGATGTCCTGCTTATTCTTTTCTACAATATATCTCACAGACAAGGGATCAGTAACAGCCTGTGAATGTCCCACAGCTGGGCTGCCTCCTCTCCTTTTTGAAGAGGAGGTTTGGAGCTTATCCACCACGCTGCTCCAATGTGGGTTGGTGGAATACACATGTGACATAATTTCAATGAAATTAGGCACATGCAACGGATGCAATGGAAATGGAATGCACGAGATGAATTATAATCACAAATTAAGCATGAACATGAAAATTTTTGGTGCTTACCCGGACTTGAACCCACGATCATCGGTTAAGAATCACGCTGGGCTATCTCGGCTATATAGGCAAAGGATATTAAATATTATTACTACTTGTAACAAACTTATAAGTTAAATTATAATATTTGTCAATCATTTTAGAAATATTACCTTATGCATTTATAACTCTATATTTGTCTGGGAAAATTAAAAACCATCAAAATATTACTCACGTTTTCTGTTAATAATTAAACGTAGACAATGTTAGTTTTTTTTTCTAGTCCTTCCCTTGGAGAACACAAAGGTGTTCAGTTATTAAGGCTGCTTCAGCCATGTCTAGATTTTTTTTTCAACTTCGAATATATCGTATTTAATGTTGTTTTCTTATCAAAAATTTTATTTGAATTAATAAAGGAATTTATTACACAATTTTCGTATTAGTTCTTTAATTATTTTTTTATTTTTTTCGTGCAATAATGCTAAAGATTTTGCACTGATCTATTTTTTTAATATTTATATTTTTACCTTTTTTTTAATAGGACGCTAATGTAGATGACGAAGAAGTCGGCTTCGATGAAGAAGAAGAAGAAGAGGAAGATCCGAATTTCACGGACACGAAAGAAATCATTAATGTTGGTCAAATGTAAATATTAAATAAATTACAGTTCATTAAAAAAATATTATTGTTTTTTATTAAATATTAGTACCGTAATATCGTGTCATAATTATTAAAAAATAAAATTAATACAAAATCAAAGTTTTTTATATTTTTACTGTCCTATATAACATTGTTGGTTTTTTTTTAATAATAATATATGCCTATGAAGCGACGGTCGTGAGCTAGTAACACTGGCTTATTAACCCCTTTGTTTTTAAGGAGTGTTTCTATTTATTATTGAAATACCTCTGGAGACTGCACTGGACACTCTGTGTTCCCTAACTTTTAAAGATGACACAAGCGCAAACGGCTTTACGTGTTCTCCGAGGCACGAAGTAAACAACGCCAATTTACAAAATCCAGAAAGCTATGTAAATGTATTTCTAACACGAAATTTGTTAAGTTAGTCAGTAGAACCTTTTATTACTATTGCACTCATAAACGCGTTTGAATATAAATTAAAAATATGTTGAAATAAAAACAAGATTATATTAAAATGATTTTATTACAATATCATGAATATCTCACTCATATACAAAATGTACTTTTAAATACAGATTTTTTTTTAATTAAAAAAATAAACAAATTGTCTGTTTTAGGTATAGACAAGTATGAGCCCAAAAATATACAGATCATAATTATTATGTATAAAATAAAAAAATATATTAAAATGACTTTCAAAATTAAAAATAATAAATTACTCATCAAAAAATGAGATTCTGTATGTCATGTAAAAAAAATTTGTTCCATTACAATAAAATGTTTTTTTTTTTGTAAAAAAAAAAAAATATAAAATTGTGATTATTTAAAAAAAAAATCACGCTGGGGAATCATTTAAAAAAAACGATCACCCATCCATTTTCAGCCGCACCGGGTGACTATTAACCAAGCTATAAATTATATTTTCAAATTATAATATATGGGTTTATCGTCTATGATATTGTTCATGTCACCCATTTTGGGGTCACAATTGGGCCACATAGGCTGAGCTATATCCATTTCGCTCACTCCCGCCGGCAGCGAACTTTGACCCATCTGTCCCTGTAACCAAAGTTTTTTTTTTTTATAGAATAAGTAGGTGGACGAGCAAATGGAACACCTGGTGGGAAGTGGTCACCACTGCCCATGACAAATAACCTTGTAAGAAATATTAACCATCCTTTACATCACAAATGCGCTACCAATCATGGGAACTGAGATGTCATATCCTTGTGCCTGTAGCTGGCTGGCTCACTCACGCTTCAAACCGCAACAATGCTATACAACAATACCAAGATTATGGGAGATTATTTAATTCTTCTTTAATTAAACACAGTACAATGTTATGAGTACAATAAAAAAACTTAAGCATGCCAAGTAAGTTCCACCAACCTGCACTGGAGCAGCGTGGTGGAATAAGCTCCAAACCTTCTCTTCAAAAAAGGGAGAGGAGGCCTTTAGCCCAGGAGTGGGACATTCAGAGGCTGTTGCTTTACTTTATGCCAAGTAGCCAGTAAAATATTCGTCTGGCTTGCAATTTTTCAAGACCTGCTCCATACTCACTGGTCTGTCCGCTCGCCGCTTCCCCCGCGCTCGCTTCGGCCAGGGCTTCTTCAGGTGCACGTACGTGATGTGCGCGCGCTTCTCGCTCGCGTGCTTGAAGCACTTCCCGCACATTTCACACTTGAACGGCTTCAGGCCGGTGTGGATCTGTGAAGTTATGAATGGTTAAATAGTGACTTTAAACTGAATATATTTGAAATATGCTCACGCGCCAGCTGTTTTACGTTGTCGGTACGATATGAGATCTTCGCACAAACGCGAACAGCAACTTACAACTTTATCAAAAAATGTGCGGATGCGTTTTATAAATACTATATTGGTCCACAGATGTGAAAATCCTTTGGTTATACCAAACCGCTGCGCTGGCGGTTGCTGTGCGTGCTGAAGCTCTTCCCGCACGGCGCACGCGAAGGGGCGGTACTCACGAACATGTGCCGCTGGCGGTTGCTGTGCGTGCTGAAGCTCTTCCCGCACAGCGCACGCGAGAGGGCGGTACTCACGAACATGTGCCGCTGGCGGTTGCTGTGCGTGCTGAAGCTCTTCCCGCACAGCGCACGCGAGAGGGCGGTACTCACGAACATGTGCCGCTGGCGGTTGCTGTGCGTGCTGAAGCTCTTCCCGCACAGCGCGCACACGAAGGCGGCCCGTCGCGGCGCGTGCACCCTCCTGTGCGCCACGAGTCGCTGCCGCATGCGGAACGCCTTCCCGCACGACTCGCACGCGAACGGCCGCTCGCCCGTGTGCACCCAGCGGTGGTCCTTCAGCAGCGCGTAGCTCTGGGGGGAGGACACGTGTCATTTATATTCAATGCCTCGTTGCTCTATCATATCTAATAAAAGTGGTATAGTTTTTCTGCCAAAATACATAGATATAGTACAAACGAATACCGTTGCACGTCTTTTGCCATTTATTGACTTTGCAAAGTCTAAATAGTGACGTCGCTTTTTAGACTCATCCCGCACGATAACTGGTTCCTACAATTAGGACTCGCATTTGGCGGACAACATGGCTACATTCTAAAAACAAAAAATCCCAATTTCGAGGATTTAATGTAGTAAACTACAAGTATAATCCTTGTATTATATCTCCATATGTTTGTTCTCCAAAAAAATATTACTTGTATATTTAGTTTATTTAGAATGTAGTTGGGGTCTCTACTTCTGTTGCCCAAGGGTCTTCAGTCCTCCAAATCCGGCTCTGAGTATAAATAAGGAAGGATCATACTAACTTGGAACATCCTCCCGCACACCTCGCACATACAGGGCGACTTCATTGACGGGTACTTCGTTCGGTTCTTGTCCGGATGCATACGTCTGAAATGTCCGTGGTACGCTCTGGAATCTTCTAATTGGAGACCGCACTGGAAATAAATAATTTGCTTGAGAAATTCGTTAGAGAATAAATAATAATAATAAAATAAAGTGTTAACTTTGACTTGTGTCTGTCTAATGGCAACACTGACAGTGACATAAGAAGTTTTGACAGTTATCGTGAGTGAGTAACAGTGCTGCCAACCTCACTGTTTTAACAGTAGATTGTTTTCAATAATCATCCATGTTTTCTGCTTTAGTACTTGTCTTTACTAATATTATAAATGGGAAAGTGAGTTTCTCTGTTTGTTTGTTACGTTTTCACGTCTTAACAGACAGACAAGGACAGAAGTACTAATACCTGCCCCCTAGTCAATTATAAGCACAAATTAATCATATGAACATTTAGCGGGGCACGCCCAAGGTTTTTTTTAAATGGTCACCTGTTCACAGGGTATCGGACCCTCTGCCTTCCTCATCTGACTCGGATAAACTCTTTTCTTTTCGTCTTCATCATCTCTCTCGTCTATACACCTCTTCTTCTCTCTGACGATACGAGATCTGCCCTTTCGCGGCTTGTTCGATTCTTTCGAATCGCTGAAATAAGAATAACAACGAATAAGATTATTTAGCCGATTTATTTTGAACAGAAAACTCCTTAAGGCGCTTTATCGTTGGTTTATCGTTGGGGATAGACTCGTGGCTTCGCGTCACCGACATGCTAATGTTAATATACTTATTATATATATGAAATAATAATGAAATCGTTGAAAGTACAAATAATTTAAGCATCGTGGAAATTAATGATTGAAATTTATGTAAATACTAACAGTATATACAAACAATATAAGTGTGTTTTAACTATTATTTATTTAAATAAAAAAGCCGAGATAGCCCAGTGGTAAGAACGCGTGAATCTTAACCGACGATCGTAGGTTCACACCCGGGCAAGAACCACTGAATTTTCATGTGCTTAATTTGTGATTATAATTCATCTCGTGCTTTACGGTGAAGGAAAACATCGTGAGGAAACCTGCATGTGTCTAATTTCACTGAAGTTCTGCCACATGTGAATTCTACCAACCCGCATTGGAAAAGCGTGGTGGAATAAGCTCCAAACCTTCTCCTCAAAAAGAGGAGAGGAGGCCTTTAGCCCAGCAGTGGGACATTCACAGGCTGTTACGGTACGGTACGGTATTTAAATTAAGCTGTATTCATATTTTGTACCGAGTTAGCGACATACTGTGTGTTTTATATAAAGGGATAGAATTATTACTTGGAGTGCCAATAGATGAGGAAATCGGACGACAGCAAATATATTCAACAGTTTCAAGTTTTTACTTCTATCACCAATCCCTGACTGTCTTTTTTTTTTTAAATTTAAAACAGCAATTGATTTCGAGTAGCAATTGATCCATAAATGGTAGGTGGGCACGATATACATTGGCGCAGTAAGAAATATTAATCACCTCTTACATCGTCACCAGCTTGTACCTGCAGTTTCTTCTAACTAGGCGATTATATAGTGCTTTCTAACCAGAACAGAAAAATACTAAGTTTTCTTTTTTTTTTTATAGAATAGAAAGGCGGACGAGCATATGGGCCACCTGATGGTAGGTAGTCACCAACGCCCTTAGACATTGGCATTGTAAGAAATGTCAACCATCGCTCACATCACCAATGCGCCACCAACCGTGGGAACTAAGATGTCATGTCCCTTGTGCCTGTAATTATACTGGCTCACTCACCCTTCAAACCGGAACACAACAATAATAAGTACTGCTGTTTTGCGGTAGAATATCTGATGAGCGGGTGGTACCCACCCAGACGAGCTTGCACAAAGCTTTACCACTAGTAAATTACGTAAAGTACAAAGTATTGACGCTTGGCAGTAGAATTTGTGACGAATAAGAGATACCAACCCAAACGGGCTTGCAAAGCCCTACCACAGACCACAGTGAAAAATTTTAAAACCGAACAGCGCCATCTATCGGCAGCAACTGTACACTTACGAATCGCTCGTGTTGTGCCGGGCGGAGACGTGCAGGTGCCTTCTGTACGCTTCCTGCGACACAAATCTTACGTTGCACATGTCACACAGCGGACCGTCTTCGGGTATCTGGAATATTAAAAAAAAAAAAACGGATGAGAAACGTTTCACTTAATAACCGTGTAAAGTTTTTACTAAATATTATTTATCGGATTATATGTAACTCTTTTGGAGTACAATAAAGTATATTCTATCCTATTCTATGTAAAAATGGTGTGAGTGCCAAGGTACGCACGAGAATTGATTTTCATGTATATATGTATGTATTTATATGTACCGATCTCACGCACACATTAACGCACTTACAATAACGAATCTCACGCACACATTAACGCACTTACAATAACGAATCTCACGCACACATTAACGCACTTACAATAACGAATCTCACGCACACATTAACGCACTTACAATAACGAATCTCACGCACACATTAACGCACTTACAATAACGAATCTCACGCACACATTAACGCACTTACAATAACGAATCTCACGCACACATTAACGCACTTACAATAGCTATTCTCACGCTGACGTCATCACGCTCCGACTCTCAGTTAGTACCGTGTACTGAGCGCTAAGATGTTCACACACAAGAAAACAAAATATCGATAATGTGATTGAATGTTCTTAATTGTATCTGTGTGCGAATGACTGTAGTCTACATGAGGTCGCCCCGCCCACTTCATGTATGTGTTGTATTCGTAGACAGAGAAACTAATAGACGCAATGACGATTTCCTTCTCACTCACACAAGAAAGAGAACGAAAATTACGTTACAAATGTTTTAGACAGAGATAGAAGTATCAAATCTTTTGTCCCTTATCGCGTAACCAGTTTTGGTGTTTGTGTCATTGTGTTTTTTGATCAATTTTCACTTATTTTATGTTAGAAAAAGATTCTAATCCAGTGAAAAGGCCGAGAAACAATCCTTATATCATATCGAAGGTTATACAATGGTGCATTTTCGTATTATTTCATGTTAAAGCGATAGCAAGATAAAAATTGCCGGCGTGTGTTCACGCGTTAGTACGACTATTTTGTCCCTAAATATAGTTTCTCAGAGATGTTTATTTATGCCACAGCATGACGGAACCTTATATTGCATTAATATCCTGAAGATAATAGGATTTTCCAGTTTTAATAACATAACCTATAATTATTTATCATGTAAATGCTACCAGCGTCAGCTAAAAAAATGTCCCGATTTTCCATAAAAAATATCGACTCAATGTCAACAGTGAAAACAAATAAATACGGAGTCCAATAATAACCTAGTATATTATATGTAAATATGTTATTTTCATTTATTCGTTCGCCTATTTATAATTTCCTAACGACAATATTATTTAATATTCCTCATGAATTTATAATATAATTAGATTCCGAGTCAAGAGGTTAACATAGAAATATATGTGGCAACCAGTCTTTATTAATAATTTAATTGTGTGTTTTAGATTTCAATATTTGAGGAGAATGCTAATCCAGTACCATATAAAGATGCTGAAGTACTATTGATAACGGAAACAAAAACAAACAATGCAACGGTTTTTGGGTCAGACAGAAAAATATTTTAATTAAAAAAAAAATGTATAATAAATATTAAAAGTAAAATGTAATAATCTTAATTTGTTTTAATTAAATTCTGAATTTTTTTATCTCCCAAAACAGGGAATGCAGTTACTATGGCAACATTATACGCACACATTGACAAACTATCTCTGTCTCAATCGCGGTTTCACGGCCCCTTGGTCTATTTGTTTCTCTGTCTACGGTTGTATTCGGAGTGTATTTGCATTGCTACTCTTAATTCCAAGGTCGGATACTTTTTTTTTATCGCTGGAAAAATGCGTTACGCGTTTCCCCCACGGGAACAGTGGGGGGGGGGGTATGTAGGGCTCGCCGGTGTCCAAGGCGTCAAATGCACCCCGAACATCGAAATACCCACTAAAAAACCAGCGGTAGTCTTTCCGTCTTAACGAGGAGCGCCACGGGATCGCTTTCGCATGCTACCGTGACAAGATCGGATACTTTACTTACTTAACACTTCAAACACTTCTTTACTGGTGGTAGAGCTTTGTGCAAGCTCGTCTGGGTAGGTACCACCCACTCATCAGATATTCTACCGCAAAACAGCAGTACTTGGTATTGTTGTGTTCCGGTTTGAAGGGTGAGTGAGCCAGTGTAATTACAGGCACAAGGGACATAACATCTTGGTTCCCAAGGTTGGTGACGCATTGGTGATGTAAGCGATGGTTAACATTTCTTACAATGCCAATGTCTAAGGGCGTTCGGTGACCACTTAGCATCAGGTGGCCCATATGCTCGTCCACCTTCCTATTCTATATAAAAAAAAAATTACCTGGCCATCATCGAGGCGATGCTTGAGTTTCTTGTGCAGTTCGATACCTTTCTCGCTGACGAAGGAATACCCGCACAGCGCGCACACAAAGTCCGACGGGTGTTTTATCCGTATGTGACCCATGTACGTCGTGAATTTACTGAAATAAAACAAACCATTGTTAGGAATGTGATGACTTTTCATCATCACATTTGCATTATAGCCTTCTAAGTCAAAGTTCTTATTATATTCATCCGAAAATTTTGCTCGCTGGTCGAAACTAGCCATCGGATATAGGACTCTTCCAAGATTGTTTTCAATCAATCAATCAACAGCCAATCGTTGTCCACTGCTGAACATAGGCCTCTCCCAAGGTGCGCCAAAGCTCCCTGTCCTCCGCCTTCCGCATCCAGTTGGTGCCCGCCACCTTAAGGTCGTCGGTCCACCTGGCTGGAGGGCGCCCTACGCTGCGCTTGCCGATTCGCGATTATATTATATAAGATTGTTTTATTAGCTACTTAATAATAATTCGTATATGAGAAACCAAGTCAGACCTTAGGCTTCGATATATTATCCTAAGTTATAAGAAGAAATGATATTTTATGTTGTTATAAATAAATTTCAGGACTGACCATTGAACTTGGCACCCATTTAGATCTCACTTCTTTTGTCGTTGAAGTCAACAAGCAACGCATATATCATAATATTGAACTTGGCTCTCATTTCACATTATGTTTTTGATGGGATAAAACTTACGAGCCAACTTATTGATACTTGCCGAGTTGACTGCCTCGTTGGTCTGGTGGCTTGATGTAAGGCCGCAGACCTTGGTCCTGGGTTCAATTCCCAGGTCGGACCAATAAAAAGTTATTGGTTTTTTTTGTCAGAAAATTCTCAGTAGCAGCCAGGAGTCTGGAAGTTGGAAGTGTGCACACTTCCGTGCCTCGGAAAGCACGTAAAGCCGTTGGTCCCGCGCCTGAACTCTGGTCGTGTCGGATTGCCGTCCCATCGGATTATGAGAGTTAGGGAATAGAGAGTGCACCTGTGTTTGCGCACACACTCGTGCACTATAATATCTCCTGCGCAGTTGGCTAATCTCTCATGAGATTGGCGGCCGTGGCCGAAATCGGTCTGGAGGACATTATTACTTGCCGAGTCAAACACCCGCGATCGCTGTACTTACACGAATTCATCCTGACAGTGTGGACATTGATACTTCGTGCCCTTGTGCCATCTCTCGTGCAGTCTAGCTGTCTGCCTGTGAAACAAACGACGCATTACACCTTACATCACCGAGAATCGATTTCGGTTCTGCGTTTCACGCGGCCCATAAACGCTACTCCTTCTAAACAGTAACAGCCTGTTAATGTCCCACTGCTGGGCTTAGGCCTCCTCTCCCTTTTGAGGAGGTTTGGAGCTTATTCCATCACGCTGCTCCGATGCGGGTTGGTAGAATACACACGTGGCATAATTTCAATGAAATCAGACACATGCAGGTTTCCTCGCGATGTTTTCCATCACCGTCAAGCACGAGATGAATTATAATCACAAATTAAGCGCATGAAAATTCAGTGGTGCTTGCCCGGGTTTGAACTCACGATCGTCGTTAGTTCGATCGATGTTAGGCTAAACAACGTATAAAAAATAAGATTAAATTTGTAATAATCAAGGCGACGATGGAATGTAAAAGCGAGTGTTCTTCTCGCCGCTACTACCAACCCTCTCGTCTAGCGCCCTCCCCCCACACAGCTGACGTAGTCAGCGCGGCCCTATCGGCGCATATATGATACTAGCTTATCTTGGCTTTAATACCCGGCTCGGGTAGATAAGAAAAATTATATAAGTATTTTGAATAGGATTTGCGTAAAATCCGTTCTCAGTGAGCGTCTGCGTCGGGGAAGGAGTAACTGTGACGAATTGCAAGTCAATCGGGCGGATGGTTTAGGAGATCTCGTGATGAGGGATATTTCGCTTAAATATGTATATGTATATATATAGATTGATACCGTCTTCGACGAGACATGTAACTAATTAATATATATATATATCTCACCGGTGCGTCGTTACATACGGACACTGGTTACAACTGAAACGCTGCGTGTGGTGCGCTGTGATGTGCTTCCTCAGCGCGTGTGGGTGTTTGAAGTGAGTTTTACAAATGTCACACTCGAACTCGCCGCATTGCTGGAAATAAAATAATAATTTGTTTATTTATCACTAATCCTCTTGTGGTCTAAATGGGCTATGTCTGAAAGTCCTCTTATTTTTGAAGAGCATATGGGCCACCTGATAGTAAATGGTCACCAATGCCCCTAGACATTGGCATTGTAAGAAATGTTAACCATCGCTTACATCGCCACCAACCTTGGGAACTAAGATTTTATATCCCTTGTGCCTGTTATTACACTGGCTCACTCACCCTTCAAACCGGAACACAACAATACCAAATACTGCTGTTTTGCGGTGGAATATCTGATGAGTGGGTGGTACCTACCCAGACGAGCTTGCACAAAGCCCTACCACCAGTAAATACTACTTTATGGTCCTTCGAGCCGGATTCGGATCCTATCACACATGCGACTTAACTATATACCTCATTAGAGACTTATCTTATGTACATAGTGTACATAGAATATTAGTTACATCTATTAAATAAACTCGTACTAATTAAATGAAACAACTTACATTCGTATGCCTCGTCATGTGTCCGTTGTACGCGGTTTCGTCCAAAAAACCTTTAAAACACTCCGTACACTTATACATTGAATTCTTATAATTAGACGACTCTTGCCTCTTATGTATTTCAGCGACTTGCTCCTCGAAAGTGAGATCGGTTATCGTGAACAGCGTTTCGTTCAGGTCATCGTTCAGAAAGGGTTTCCTTCGTCTATCTATCTTCGGTTCGGCTTTATCTTTAATCTTTTTCCTTAATTTCTTCTCTTTCGTTTTTATCTTTTTAACTTTTTTCCTTTGCGTCTCGAGCGGTAGACTGTCGTCCGTCGAGTAGTTCGTCGCTACGAAATTCGTTTCACCGTCGTCTGCAGCGTTTATATTAATCTCATCTCTGGCCTCAGTAAATATTTCGTTCATGTATATATCGTCATCTTTCTCGCTCTTCACGTCCAAATTTTCCGTTTCCGTTTCCTGTATTGGATTTTTGTACTGTTCGTCTTGATTTTCTGAATATTCTATATAAAGATCGCAGTGGTCGGGGTCGAATGTTTTCTTTATAAGGTCGGATTTAAACTGGCTTTCCTCGCGGTTTATTGTATTTATATTATGTATGGTTAGCTGAAAATATATAAGATTGTGTATTTTTTTGGTCGATATGTTTGTATGTGCGCCTGCCTCGTTGGTTAATATAATAATAATACCCTGGGTAATTTTTCACACCGATCTGATCCCAAATTAAGCTTGTACAAAGCTTGTGCTATGGAAACCAGACAACTGATATACTACATATACTATTTTTCTTTTTGTAAATACATACTTATATAGATTACACTCAGACTCAGGACAAATATATATACTCAGGATAAAACATGTTCATGCATACAAATATCTGTCCTGGGTGGAAATCAAACCCACAACCTTCGGCGTGAAAGGCAAGCATCCACCAACCACGCCAACCGGCTCGTCAGATATGTTTTAAAATGCATTCCATCTCTTATAATCCGATAGGATGGCAATCAGACACGACCGGTAAGAGTTCTATCGCAGGACGAACGGCTTTACTTGCTTTCCGAAGCATGGAGTGTACACACTTCCAGACTCCGGGGTGCTTACGCCCAATAACTTTATTGCCCCCACCCCTGTTTTGGAAGCCAGGACTTCGGGATCAGCAGTCTTATATCTAGCCACTTGAGAGCCGCAGATGATAGTGTACATCGCTGTGATATGAGTTACTATTGTAATTTATGGAGAAATAAATAAATAAATTCTATAATTCATCTCGTGCTTGACGGTGAAGGAAAACATCGTGAGGAAACCTGCATGTGTCTAATTACATTGAAATAATAATAATAATAATATCCTGGGACATTTTTCACACACGGTCATCTGATCTCAAACTAAGCAGAGCTCGTACTATGGAAACCAGACAACTGATATACTACATATACCACAAAAATAAATCCTGCCACATGGTAGAATACTACCAACCCGCATTGGAGCAGCGTGGTGGAATAAGCTCCAAAACCTTCTCCTCAAAAGGGAGAGGAGGCCTTAGCCCAGCAGTGGGACATTAACAGGCCGTTACTATTACTAAATAAATTAATTCATTCATTCAATCTTGCCTATCGAGGCAGTCAATATGGGTATGGGTATATAAAAGTAACTATGATTAATATAAAAATAAAATAAAAAAATACTTACAATCTCCTGTTTCTTAACTAACTCCAAGAGCAACAAGTTCGCTCTTAAACTTTTTGATCTCAATTTATCACAATTCAATAATCTCTTCGCGCATTCCGCGCACAATTTCTGCGGTAGCTCGTCTCCGGATATCTATAATAAAAGATAAAAATGGTATGAGTGCCGAGGTACTCACGAGAATTGACGTGTAAACACGTGAGCTCGTGTACCGATCTCACGTACACATTAACGCACTTACAATAACGAATATCACGCACAAATTAACGCACTTACAATAACGAATCTCACGCACACATTAACGCACTTACAATAACGAATCTCACGCACACATTAACGCACTTACCATAACGAATCTCACGCACACATTAACGCACTTACAATAACGAATCTCACGCACCCATTAATGCACTTACAATAACGAATCTCACGCATACATTAACGCACTTACAATAACGAATCTCACGCACACATTAACGCACTTACAATAACGAATCTCACGCACCCATTAATGCACTTACAATAACGAATCTCACGCATACATTAACGCACTTACAATAACGAATCTCACGCACACATTAACGCACTTACCATAACGAATCTCACGCACACATTAACGCACTTACAATAACGAATCTCACGCACCCATTAATGCACTTACAATAACGAATCTCACGCATACATTAACGCACTTACAATAACGAATCTCACGCACACATTAACGCACTTACAATAACGAATCTCACGCACACATTAACGCACTTACCATAACGAATCTCACGCACACATTAACGCACTTACAATAACGAATCTCACGCACCCATTAATGCACTTACAATAACGAATCTCACGCATACATTAACGCACTTACAATAACGAATCTCACGCACACATTAACGCACTTACAATAACGAATCTCACGCACACATTAACGCACTTACAATAACGAATCTCACGCACACATTAACGCACTTACAATAACGAATCTCACGCACACATTAACGCACTTACAATAACGAATCTCACGCACACATTAACGCACTTACAATAACGAATCTCACGCACCCATTAATGCACTTACAATAACGAATCTCACGCACACATTAACGCACTTACAATAACGAATCTCACGCACACATTAACGCACTTACAATAACGAATCTCACGCACACATTAACGCACTTACAATAACGAATCTCACGCACACATTAACGCACTTACAATAACGAATCTCACGCACACATTAACGCACTTACAATAACGAATCTCACTCACACATTAACGCACTTACAATAACGAATCTCACGCTGACGTCATCGCGCACCGAACGCTAAGATAGTTACACATCAAAAATCTTTTAACTAGGATCTACCTTGTGTACCCAGACTAAAATAATAGGGAAGTTCCATATCAATCAGATTAGTAGTTCTTGCGTGAATACGCAACTTTTAACGTTTCAACGTTGTAACGTTTTAACTTTCAACGTTTTGTGAAAACAAACCAAACGAAAAAACTTACATCATTATGATGTCCTCCCAACCAATTTCGGCAACGGCAGAAAACCTCAAGGGAGACCAGCTAACTGCGCAGGCCATATAGTGCACCAAACAGAGGTGCACTCTCTATTCCCTAACTCTCATAATCCGATGGGACAAACAACCGACACTACCGGAGAGAGTTCAGGCGCAGGAAAACTCAACTTTTTATCGGCCCGGACTGGGGTTTGAATCCGGAGCCTCGGGATATGCAGCCTTATATCTAGCTACTAGAGTCTAGACCAAGCCGACTACCTCTATATAATATTAGTGTGATATATATTTAAACAATGCAAAAGTCGAGATGGCCTTGTGGTAAGAACGCGTGAATCTTAACCGATGATCGTGGGTTCAAACCCGGGTAAGCACCACTGAATTTTCATGTGCTTAATTTCTGTTTATAATTCATCTCGTGCTTTTCGGTGAAGGAAAACATCGTGAGGAAACCTGCATGTGTCTAATTTCATCGAAACTCTGCCACATGTGTATTCCACCAACCCGCATTGGAGCAGCGTGGTGGAATAAGCTCCAAACCTTCTCCTCAAAAAGGGAGAGGAGACCTTAGCCCAGCAGTGGGACATTTACAGGCTGTTATTGTTGTTTTATTGTATATTTAAATAATGAAACCCCTCACCATAACTCCAGTCAGATTTTCATATGCTTTGTCCAATTTGTATATCGTCATAGGATACAGCTTCATTTCCATACCGAGGCATATTCTGCATATCTAGAAAATAAATTAATAAAAAAATTATAGCAAATCAATCAAATGAATAATTTACAATTTATTAAACATCACTAATATAAATAAATAAAAAGACATTCTATGTTGAAAACTCAATTAGTACTTACACAATTATTATTATTACAAAAGATATAAGATCAATCAAATTCAATATATCAATATATATAATAAAATAATTCTACCATGTGTCTATCTGTCTGGCTGTACATGATAAACTCAAAAACTACTGAATGGATTTTCATATGGATTCCACTATTGGAAAGAGAGATTCATGCGAAAAGTGTAAAATTTATGAAGGTTTTGTGTAAATTTTTTGTAAAAGACAATAATAAATTGATGAAGATGTAAGAAAAAATCATAGCAACCTTTTTTTTTATAGTAAAGGTAGGCGGACAAGCATATAGGCCACCTGATGGTAAATGGTCACCAACGCCCAAAGACATTTGCATTGTAAGAAATGTTAACCATCGCTTACTTCGCCAACGCCCCACCAACCTTAGGAACTAAGATATTATGTCTCTTGTGCCTGTAATTACACTGGCTCACTCACCCTTCCAACCGGAACACAACAATACCGAATACTGCTGTTTTGTGGTAGAATATCTGATGAATGGGTGGTACCTACCCAGACGAGCTTGCACAAAGCTCTACCACCAGTAGCTGGACTACACTTTACACTTTACTAAACCAATAGAATTATAAATGTTACGATATGAACGTTTTATTTAGTTCCTTATTATATACTTAGCATTATATATTATACAAATACTAACCTGCTATGTATCTACTTATTATCGTGGCAATTCATTAAGCAATATAGAAATTGATGTATTGAATACCAAAAAAGTACTAATAATAAATAATAACTCTTTGCTTACTTTCGAACTAGCCGATTCACCGAATTCACAGTTAGATGTAACCTGAAAATACAATTAAATATTTCTTCAATAATTTGACATTTATGCATCCTGGTAACACATCAGTAGGGCTTTTAATAACTCGAATCTCACCACAGAAATGGTTGTAAAATGTCAAAATGTTATATGCAACTTTGACCATAATAATTATAACATTTCAAGATAGTATATATCGTAAGTCGTTATCAAAATTTCACAGGTGAGCCAAGAAGCGAGTTCTTACAGAATAGCACACATCATTTTGAAAAACTTTGAAACCAGCAAGGTCAAGATCAGAAGGATCAAATATATTTATGATTTATTATGCACATATTGGTGCACAAACATTATGAACACTTTGCTAACTCAATCTCATTATCAGATGAAATAGACAGACAACGTCAGGCTGCTATTGAAGATTTCTTGACATAAAAACTGTTTGAAGACAGGAACTAGTGGTCTATGTGGTGTGTTAGGTAGCTTATGAAACCATTTTTGAAGGGTGTTTTAATATAATATATTAAGTGACAAATGTATTATTTATTATTATATATTATTATTCTTTTCTAAGTTTAAATGACTAAGCAAATAAAGCTTTTTGCTATCTTGTTTTATATTATATATGTACATACTTGCATCACAATCGGTACAGCTCCAGTCCTCACTTTCCTCAATCCACTCTTAGTTTCATAGAGATCATCACACAAGAAGTGTTCCGAGCACACAGCGCTCCTCTCTCTCGGAGACCATGTGTCCTTTCCCACGGCTCTCAGCCACGAGGCACGAAGAACAGGTTCCGTTGGAAAGCTAATACGTTTTATAATCTGTTATTAACTGTTTGATACAGTACGTAAAAGTAAAGAACATTAGTTCACCACATCGCTCCAATGTAACACACATAGCTAAATTTTCTCCGAGTGTGAGATAAAATATAAGCACATGAAAGTTTAAATGTGCTAGTTTCATTTAGGATTGTCATTGTTTATCTTTAAAGAACAAACTGTACATTATACAATTTAATTACCTTGTAAATTAAATTTAACTATCGAAGTTGTCTGTAATATATAAATAAGTGATGAGACACCTTTGCATGCAATTTTAATATTGATTTTTCTATAAAAAAATTGTATTTAAGTAAAATAACATTAATCTATACATCCAACGTTAATAGCTCAAGAAAAAACAAAACAACAAAAAAGCTAGTTTTAGCTAGCTAGCCAGCGACACTATAATATCATTTAAACAGACAGTTAATAAAAAAAATTTGAAATAAATCTTAGTTAGCACAATATTATTATATAATTAAATGGGTAAGAAATTATATAGCTAGACAATAAAATTTTGATCTACAAAAAAGGATTGCATATAAAAATTCTCTTCAGGCGAAACTAATTTATAAAAAAAAACTGTCATTTAATTCTAATATAATTTAAAAAATTAGAATATGATTTTACAATAAGATAGACACAATCAATCAAATCAACCTAAATTCAAATTAAAGTATTTCTTTTAATAATCTAACACTCATTCTCAAAAGAATTATTTACGTTTAGGACTTAAATGTATACAAAACAAAATTAATAATAATAAAAAAATAAAAGCTAGTTACTTACACATGAAATGTTATTCCTTGAGACTTAGAAATATGTCTAGAATCGTTTTTACAGGATGGTACGCAGCACCGCATTTTGAAAACACTTTTTCTCAGGTTTTCAAGCATACGATTCTTTTAATAATCCGTCGAAATTTCGCCAACAAATTACATTTTGTCATCACTAAACAATTTTATAAATTAAACGTGCTATGTTATTGAAGATAAACATAGAGTTCGGTTTGATAGCCATTTGTAGTTATTGAAAAATATCAAAATGAATTTGTATTTTTCACAATATACTCATTTACAAATATTACAATAGAGCAGTCATGTCTGTAACTACTTCACCGACAAATTATAACAAATATATTATACCATTAATCCAAAGCTAATAGTAATATTATGATTTTAGTCTCTATCTCTTTTACTAGCATTAAAACGTGCTTAGAGAAAATGAGATCGAAATTCATAGGGTTAAATTTTGATTTGGTCGGCTTACAAAATAATATAACATAACTATAAAAACAAAGTTATCGTCTTTCCTTTTCTAGTAAAGGTTGTATTATACTTTTAGAAAGAAATAGCAATATGATGTTGACAACAATATCTTTTTGCGAATAATAATATTAGGAGGGACTAGACTAGGCGCCAGACGGAGTGTTATTACAAAAACGATAATACACATCAGAATTTAGATTGAAGGCTGCAATTCTTAATTTAAGCTTAGGAGAAAATCTGCGTTCATATATTTAGTATAAATCAATTATAGATATTTGTTATCTTGCCTACTTCCAATCAGATTATTAATCTGATTACAAAAATAATTGATATGCCAAGCTTATGTAAGTAAAGAGCGATAACTTGAACATTAATTTACATTTCAATTATTTGTATTTATAATTTTGCAATGCTAAAATCCATACATCGTATGGATTTTTACAACTATTTGTTTAATTATTATGTAGCGCAGCCCTAATATATCGATAGAAATATATACGTTTGGAAACAGATTTTAAATTCGATTATTTAACGAAATGGAGCTTAAATAACAATAACAATAAATCACAAAGAAAATATAATCATAAATAAGAGCATAAATCATTATAAAATGAATGCATTAACTATAGAGAAGCATAAAATTGATTTTAGAAAATAGTACTGATTAGTTCAACATGGCCGCCATTGGCCTTTCTAGCTTGCGTTACATCTTTGGACGCATTTAATAAACTTGTCAGATTTGAAATCTGTCAATACTTTTAGGCTTGAAAATAAGATTTATTACAAATAAACAAAAAACTTTAGTAAAGTACATAATTTTTTTTTAAATAAATACTTTTTTTTACAGTTAAGCTTAAATCATACTATGTTTGTTTAATAAAATGTTAACGGCTTAGCTATAACAATAATAATATTTTTTAATTCTTTTAATGTGTTTTAATTGATAAATATGCGGTGTTGTGTTCAAAATTGTACAAACGACACTCGAAGGACAACAAAAAGCCATGGGATTACGTTTCATATGTATGTTAATTCAAATATTTCATTTTTAAACATAATTTGTTTACGATTGATTTAATATTTTTTTCTAATTCGAAACAAATAAACAATAATTCATTATATATACAGTAAACTTTGTAAATGGGCACTTTCTTTTTTAAAACTAAATAATATTTATTGGACCCTTTTAAATTTAGATAATTACATTGTATTTGTATATACTTATTAAATTTAAATTTATTGTATGTGTAAAAAAGTATATAAAACTATTCACCGCAACATTTATAAGTAACAATAAAAATATCCCTAAGACTTAGTAAACAATTATTAAAAAAACAAAAAGTTTTTCAAATTCCCTAATATATAATACAGTCATAAATGAGATTATTACTTGTAACTAAAAATCTTTTAATTTGAAAGCAACATTTTAAATATTTTCAGTAAATTTTTTGTTATTGTATTAAATATATTAATAAATATCTATAAAATACATTTAATTAGGGTTTTCAATAGCGATGACTATTTGTTGAACACATTTAATTGCATATCAGGTTACCTATATTAAAATAATCTTGACAAGCACTTTCAAGCAATTTTATTGATATTTATATACAAAAATAATAGTAATGATCAAAATAACTGGCCACTAAGCTAAGAAAAAATTTGCTTGTGCAATCTCTTTTTAGGAGAAAAATAACAATGCTTTTGATGTGACAAAATGATGCCCATTAATTTCAATATATTTTGTAGGTTTCCTAAAGAAACAAACTTAAGGACTGCGTGGATAGAAGCTCTTGGATTATCCGAATGGGAACCAAAGGAGAGAAGGTGACTTTGATATAATTACAGATAAGAGAATATTACACAAATATATATATAAAAAAAAAAAAAAAACAAAAAAAGTTTATTTTACGGCAAAAATATTACAAACTTGATTCAATAGCGGAGTTGTTTGCTGAAACGATACCATATTCGTATTTCCGGTGGCATACACACTAAGCGAGCTCGTGTCGTGTATATCTTGCTACGATTTACAGACAGCATTTCACCTATGGTTAAAACATTGTTGTAAACTTTGTAGAAAGAAAAATATATATATAAATATAATTTTAAGTAGACTGCAAGAATAATAATAATAATAAATATATAAGTAATATTAAAAAACTATATAAAATGTCGATTATATTAAATTTATGTATATATAAATTACAATATAATGTAAAACTCTTAATGTATGTAATGTCTTAAGACTTAATAGCTGTCTAATTTCAAATTTGAATTATCACATTTTGATTCTGTCAATATATTTAAGTGTGATTTTTTTTTTTTTTAACATTTATTATAAACTTGTTTAATGAAAATTACATAATTTTATTGTATAATATTTATATAATTTATAAATTTACATTATTAATTTTTATCATTTTAGTCAAATTTAAAATAGTCCATCCCGATTCCCACTCAACGCAAAGCTGCCCCTAATGTAGGCCGCATTTCCGCGCTGTATGGCAATGGGCAACCTTTGTGCCTAGTGGGACCCGGAGCGACTGTCAAATCCCCTATCTCTAAGGCTAAAATCCCCTATCTCTAAGTTTGAAAATTAAATAAGATTTATTGAAAATAAAAAATAAAAACTTAATTTTTTAGTTAATAAATGTAATGTAACTTAAATTTTATTACTGGATAGGATCTAGCGAGAAAATGTCTTTCAATATTTTCATTCTTTTACAGTGCGGTGTGTTCTGAACATTTTCAACAAGATGCCTTTTATCAAACAAGATGCGGTTTAAGGAAAGTCAAGAATGGTGCCGTACCGCTCCCGCTTATTGTAAGTAATTTGCTAAAATATATCTCTATTAGATGGCTTACTGCCTCGTTGGTCTAGTGGCTTGTAAGGCCGCAGACCCGGAGGTCCTGGGTTCAATTCTCATGTCGGGCCGATAAAAAGTTATTGGGTTCTTCTGTCAGAAAATTCTCAGTAGCATCCCGGAGTCTGGAAGTTGGAAGTGTGTACACTCCCGTGCCTCGGAAAGAACGTAAAGCCGTTGGTCCTGCGCCTGAACTCTTTCCGGTCGCGTCGGATTGCCGTCCCATCGGATTATGAGAGTTAGGGAATAGAGAGTGCACCTGTGTTTGCGCACACACCAGTGCACTATAATATCTCCTGCGTAGTTGACTAATCTCTCTTGAGATTGGCCGCCGTGGCCGAAATCGGTCTGGAGGACGTTGTCACATTATTAGATGGCTAGAATATTTGCATGTTAAATGTTTTATAATTTATCTCGTGCTTGTGAACGAAACTTACGAATACCATCCGGAATTCTGCCACATACATGTTCACACGCAGATATTGGTTTAGGAGGAATAAGCTTCCTTCTCCTTAAAAAAATACGTCCTCGCACGTATGAATCCAGCTGTAGTGTCTTCACAGGCTTCTTTTAATATATACAATAAAAATAAGTAATATTAAGTTTTTAATAAGAATTATAAACAATGTGATAAAAGGTAAAATGTAATAAGTTAATCAATGAGGTAAATGAGATATTTAATGATATTTCGATTACAGGAATCATCTGAAAATTTGGACGCCCCCGCCACTTTGAGGGTGAGTGTTTTATATATTTTATCAACTTTTAATATTTTTATCATTATTGAACTGATTTTTTTTTTCTTTATTAATATTTTAATTTACTGTCATATGTTTTGCTGATTGAATCTTGATTATGATGTGTGTAAAAAAAAAATATATCATTTATTTCAACGGAAATGCGTCATAATGAATATTTATCCATCCAGCGAATATTTATCTGTTTTGTAAGAACATAAGGTATATCTATGGTACAAATTGGGCGTATTACATAGCTTCCGCCCGCGTCTACACCCGCGTGTGTGAAGAGGTGGGGCAAGTGTTACCCCATGTGTTATCTAACAGTAACAGCCTGTTAATGTCCCACTGCTGGGCTAAGGCCTCCTCTCCCTTTTTGAGGAGAAGGTTTGGAGCTTATTCCGCCACGCTGCTCCAATGCGGGTTGGTGGAATACACATGTGGCAGAATTTCAATGAAATTAGACACATGCAGGTTTCCTCACGATGTTTTCCTTCACCGTCAAGCACGAGATGAATTATAAACACAAATTAAGCACATGAAAATTCAGTGATGCTTGCCCGGGTTTGAACCCACGATCATCGGTTAAGATTCACGCGTTCTAACTACTGGGCCATCTCGGCTTTTTCTGTGTCATCTGTGTTATCTTAGTGTATTATATTCCAATTTAACTAGTTCAGTAGTTTTTGCGTGACAGAGTAACAAAGTATTTATCCTCATAAATTTTCGGGTTTATATTATTAGTGAAATGAAAAGAATTTTGCCCTATCATACCTACCTACATACCGTGGATTAAGAAAAAAAAATACATTACAATTTATATAACGCAAGTGCATAAGGCTAATTTATAAAGGATAAGGGTCACGTATTGATTTTTGGAACGTCATACCACCCTGCCCCACCTCACTTTTATCAACCCGCCATTTACGCTCCCCCTGAAGTGCCAACATTACATAGTAAAATGTTTCCGTTTAGCACTGCCAACCTGTAAAGACGAGGGACATATCATCTTAGTCCCCAAGGTTGGTGGCGCATTGGATATGTAAGCGATGGTTGACATTTCTTACAATGTCAATGTCTAAGGGCGTTGGTGACCACTTACCATCAGGTGGTCCATATGCTAGTCCGCCTTCCTATTCTATAAAAAAAAAAACTTTCCCTAAAGCTAATGTACCTTTAATTTCTTAAAATGTCATTTTTAAGGTGCTTATTATATTTGTCTGGTTCCGAAGCAGACAGGAAGGGAGGTAGGGGTGTGTTTCTTCGGCTTCCCAACGAAAGAGGAGCGGAGGAGGCAAGGTTCGGGAGGCTTTTGATAAAAACAATAACGTGCATCCTCCATTTTGAAACAGGGTTTCGCATCTCGACCGTGGTCAGAGCACCTCATATATGTCCTTTTTACGTTTACCATTTATTTAAAACTAGCTGTGCCCGCGGTTTCACCCGCGTATAACTTAAAAAAATCACTAAGAGCAGACTTATAATATTTCAGTACATACAGCATTTTTAATTTTTATTTTTAGGATATTAGTATTTATTCAAGAAAATAAATATGTATGTATATATGAGTATTTTCAAAGAACCTACTCAACGTTATAATAATATGTCAAAACTATAAAAATTTCTGAAAACTGTCTATGGTCTTATCTCAATATCTTTCATAAGAATTAATATTTTATAAAAACGACATTGCAAATAATGCATTATTTTAGAACAAATTTGATTATCATACAAAAGCTTATAGTCAATCTTAAAAGATAAACATATCTACGCATGGGCGAGTTAACCGACATATACCAACCAACCAGCATAAGCTGAACCCTATTTAAAATGATTGATCATATAAATCTAAGTTCAATTTACATTGGAAGAACAGTTATTTTAATGCAATTGTCGAATCGAATGAAATGTTCTACGCGATTCTTAAAATTGACATAACTTTATTATTTATAAACCGATTGAAATAAAACAAACACTAATTTTTAAGTCAAGTTAGCCACAATACAATAGTGAAAACTGCACTCAAATCCGTTAAGCCGTTTCTAAGATTAGCGTATATAAACAGAAAAACATACAAATATTCTAACAATGATTATTTTGGGTTCTATTGCGTTGGTAAAGGCTCCCAGTATAGTTTTACTCATATATCTTCCAAGTACAGACAGCGATCAAATACAGATTTATTATATGTATGGATAATTTACTTGTTTCATAAATTAAAAAGTAATTAATTATATAAATAATTTCGCTTTTAAAGGTATGCAGAATTTGTCTGTCAATGGACGTGAAGATGTATCACATCATGGAACACAGGCTGGACTCGATGTACGAGCAAGTGACTGGCGTTTCGGTAAGTTGATTTATATTATATTATTTATTATATATTTAAGTATATAGTCATAGAAATATATAATAAGCTTTTTTGTATAGTTTTCGGTGATGTTAAATATAATTGTTGTAATCTAAAATCATTTGTGATGTATGTGATTATCGAGGATTAATTTTGTGAGTTTTTATTCAACCTCCGCTATGGCGGCGATAAGCCACTCCATTTTGCGGAGTTCACTGCGCTGTAATTACAGGCACAAGGGACATAACATCTTAGTTGTAATAGTCTTGTATTTCCGGTGGCATCCACACTAAGCGAGCTTGTGTCGTGGATACCTTGCTACGATTTACAGACAGCGTTCCGTAATCGTTATATCCGGTTTTTTTTTATAGAATAGGAAGGCGGACGAGCATATGGGCCACTTAATGGTAAGTGATCACCAAACGCCCTTAGACATTGGCATTGTAAGAAATGTCAACCATCGCTTACGTAGCCAATGCGCCACCAACATTGGGAACTAAGATTTTATGTCCCTTGTGCCTGTAACTGAAACACTGGCTCACTCACCCTTCAAACCGGAACACAACAATATCAAGTATTGCTGTTTTGCGGTAGAATATCTGATGAGTGGGTGGTACCTACACAGACGAACTTGCACAAAGTCCTACCACCAGTAAACTTTACTCACCAGATGCTTTACTCACCAGATGTCTTTCATCAACCACTCCCCCATATGTGGATTCGTAGAACCAATAATGGTATCGATAAAAAATCTCGATTTCAGATAAATATAGACGACAAGCTACCTCAGAAGTTATGCTTCGAATGCGTTGCGAGGTTATCATCCGCGATATCGTTTCGTACGAAGGCATTGAAGACTCAGAGTATACTCTTGAAGAAACTCGATACCGACAGATACGTAAGTACCCTCGATAAATATAATAATAATAATTATGCCCTCCAGACCGATTTCGGCCACGGCGGCCAATCTCAAGAGAGATTAGCCAACTGCGCAGGAGATATTATAGTGCACGAGTGTGTGCGCGAACACAGGTGCACTCTCTATTCCCTAACTCTCATAATCCGATGGGACGGCAATCCGACACGACCGGAAAGAGTTCAGGCGCAGGACCAACGGTTTTACAATCTTTCCGAGGCACGGGAGTGTACACACTTCCAACTTCCAGACTCCGGGATGCTACTGAGAAATAAATTTTTATTGGCCCGACATGGGATTTGCACCCAGGACCTCTGGGTCTGCGGCCTTACATCAAGCCCCTAGACCAACGAGGCAGTCTCGATAAATATAATAGCTCAACGGATGTAAGACGATTGCGGATTTTTTTGTAACGAAAAATCCTTCTAATATTTTTCAAGATTCAATATAAAGAGCTATTGAGCTGTCAAAGAGTAAATACAATAATCATATAATATGTGATTACGGGTGATTAGCTAAACAAATGCTGTCTTCTTCTTTCGAATATCAAATCAATAATGTCAGAAAGAGTTAAATCGATGTGTACCTGAACACTCGCTAAACAGCGTCACAGTAAGGCCGTTAGTATTTAAATATATTTTTTTTTCTGTGAATAACAGATAACAGTAAGAGATATAAAATCAATCAGCCGAGCTCATAATCAACTGATATCAACGCTCGGAGAAAAAGTTTACGAAGTGAATGACTGCGATTTACAAATAAATAACGATGAAATCGTCAAAATAGAAAGAGAGACGAAGGATGCGGAAGTAGACGAAGCGGAACTGCAATTTAACGATAACGAAATTGAGAGCAATGATTATAAAAACGTTGACGTTGAAATCAAAGACGAGAGCAGCAATGAGATATTCTTCGAAGAATATCCGGTTTTCGAAGACAGCGACGACGATAGGACGCTCAGCGAAGTTTACAAGAAGAAGACGAAGGTTAAGAAAAAGAAATTGAAGATCGAGAAACAGATAAAGGAAGTTAAAGAGAAAAAACGCAACGAGGATGACAGCCCTTCAACTACAATGGATAAGTATGATTTGATTTTATCTCATTTTTAATATTTATATATTTTAATTATTATTATTTTTGTGATTGTGATTGTAAGTGTGATTGTGAATCTAATTATTAATGTATATTAAATGGGTGTAATTATCTATATAAGTATGTATTTACAAAAAGAAAGTAGTATATGTAGTATATCAGTTGTCTGGTTTCCATAGCACAAGCTCTGTACGAGCTTAATTTGGGATCAGATGGCCGTGTGTGAAAAATGTCCCCGGATATTATTAACGGATATTATTATTGGCGTGTACCAATAAGTATGGGCATTGTTGCCTGAGGAATAAAGATATTTTAATAATACTTTATTGTACATCACACCACAAAGAGAAAAATACAAAACATGTATACTGCCTAAATAAATGTACAGTTATGGCGACCTTATCGCTACATAGCGATCTCTTCTCTTGTAAGTAATTACAGATAGGATATGGGGTAGGTGGTGGTATGAATAAATATTTAATTAAAACAAAACCAATTATTAAATGTAAATATAAAATACACATATTATACATGCATATATAATATAAAAGAATTTATATATATAATATAATTATTATTATTATTATTAAAAAATGTGCCGAATAACAAATAACAAATCTCACGCTGACGTCATCCGACGCTAGTACACCTTTTTTTATATTTCCTGTGTTTATTTATTGAGTATCACTATGTAACATTAGCCGAGATGGCCCAGTGGTAGGAACGCGTGAATCTTAACCGATGATCGTGGGTTCAAGCCCGGGCAAGTACCACTGAATTTTCATATATTTCATTTATTTATTATAAATATTTTATAAAAAAAAAAGTATGAAAATGTAACGAACAAATCGACTGCATGAAATGATTTTATAAATGCAAATGTATGCCTATAATATTCGAGGAGTTCCATCATTATCAGAACAGGATTTTTATTATATAGTCAGCAGTAGTATATTACATAATTTAAAGGATATAGGTAGTTAAAAAAAAAAAACATTTTTTCCGAAAACGATCGATTTGGGAACATTCTTTGGAGTCGGTTAATAATTGCATTTGATCCGTGGCCTGGTGCTAAAAGGGCCTAACTACATTCGAGAGTAAAGTGTAAACGACATACTAATACTAACATTTTGTTTATATATTCTCTTTGCAAACAGAATGTTTATCGATATTGTCCCTTATAACACGACGCCAACGAAATGTGTCTCGTTCTCGCGTTGATGAAATGCTATTTCTTTCTCTCTATCTGTCTCTCTCTTATAAGGAAGCTTTGCGGAGCTTGTGTCTCGTTCTCGCGTTGATAAAATGTTATTTCTTTCTCTCTATCTGTCTCTCTCTTATAAGGAAGCTTTGACCTTGGCGTGACCTCGTAGTTTCGCTCTGAGTGAGACTAAAAGTTTCACTTCAGAGATTGGTTCGTTTGAAACGATTTCGAAGATTGTTCTAGAAACTTCTTTAGCCTTATTGTGAGTGGTTTAACACGTCGCGGTGTGTTTTTTTTAAATGTCCCTTTCTATTTATATATGTCCATGATATTATCTGCCACTTTCTCGCATATGCGTGCATTGGCATGTGTATACAACTAACGATTACATACAAGCGTATACACATACACACCCATGTAAACGAAAGAGGTTTTACTATAAAAATTACAAATTTTGTTTTTTTAAATAGGTACAAGAAGTCGGACGTGAAACGTAGGAAAACGACAGACGGTCTCGACGAATCGTTATTCACGATAACGACTCTGACGTACGAGGAACAAATCGCGGAAGTCGAGCGCAGACAGGAAGCCACGTCGTACAAGAGCGCGCCGTTCAAGTGTACGACTTGCTACAGGGGTTTCCAGATACGTGACAGATACGACGCTCACATCGTCAGGCATAGCGAGGTGATTATAATGTCCTCCAGGCCGATTTCGGCCACGGCGGCCAATCTCAAGTGAGATTAGCCAACTGCGCAGGAGATATTATAGTGCACGAGTGTGTGCGCGAACACAGGTGCACTCTCTATTCCCTAACTCTCATAATCCGATGGAACGGCAATCCGACGCGACCGGGAAGAGTTCAGGCGCAGGACCGACGGCTTTACGTTCTTTCCGAGGCACGGGAGTGTACACACTTCCAACTCACACCGGGCTGCTGTTGAGAATTTTCGACAGAAAAACCCAATACAACACTTTTTTATGGGCGCGACCTGGGATTAGAACTCATGGCCGCCGGGTCTGCGGCCTTTACATCTAGCCACTAGACCAACGGGGTTATTATATATTAATTGTAAACTACTTCTACACTTTATTACAAAAAACAGGTACACATAAATGATTTAATGATTAAAAATCATTTTATAATATTGTCTAGTTGCTTGATTTTGTATATAATTGTTCCAATTCTAATTTTAAACATTTTTGTCTCCCTATGTATTTCTTATTTATATAAGTTAATAATAATAATAATAATATCCTGGGACATTTTTCACACACGGCCATCTGATCCCAAATTAAGCTTGTACAGAGCTCGTGCTATGGAAACCAGACAACTGATATACTACATATACTACTTTTCTTTTGTAAATACATACTTATATAGATAATTACACCCAGACTCAGGACAAACAGACATGTTCATGCACACAAACGTCTGTCCCGGGGGGGAATCGAACCCACAACCTTCGGCGTGAAAGGCTATCTACCAACCACGCCAACCGGCTCGTCGTTAATATTATATAATAAGTTATTAGTGGAGTATTGGACTATTTCATTGTTATTTATTATTTATGTGTTGACAACTCGGTTGGCGTGGTTGGTAGATAGCCTTTCACGCCGAAGGTTGTGGGTTCGATTCCCACCCAGGACAGACATTTGTGTGCATGAACATGTCTGTTTGTCCTGAGTCTGGGTGTAATTATCTATATAAGTATGTATTTACAAAAGGAAAGTAGTATATGTAGTATATCAGTTGTCTGGTTTCCATAGCACAAGCTTTGTACAAGCTTAATTTGGGATCAGATGGCCGTGTGTGAATAATGTCCCAGGATATTATTATTTGGCTTGTTTCCCGAAAATTAAATAAATAAACATTAAAATCAACTATCAAAATACATCAATACAGTGAATATTATAGTAATTATAACTTATTATGGTAGTTAGTAGTAGAAGTATTAGTAGTAGCCGAGATGGCCCAGTGGTTAGAACGCGTGAATCTTAACCGATGATCGTGGGTTCAAACCCGGGAAAGCACCACTGAATTTTCATGTGCTTAATTTGTGTTTATAATTCGTCTCGTGCTTGACGGTGAAGGAAAACATCGTGAGGAAACCTGCATGTGTCCAATTTCATTGAAATTCTGCCACGTGTGTATTCTACCAAACCGCATTGGAGCAGCGTGGTGGAATAAGCTCCAAACTTCTCCAAAAGGAGGAGGAGGCCTTAGCCCAGCAGTGGGACATTCATAGGCTGTTACTGTTTTATAGTAGTTAGTCTTATATTTAATTGATTTAAATATGAAAAAAGTATGTATTGAGTTTCTTGTCGGTTCTTCTCGGTAGAATCTAAATTCGATGGTAGCTTTTCATTTTATTCAAACTTTAACATGATTCAAAAGTGCCCTTATGAGCCAATTTTATTGATTTTTAGTTAAAATTATTGGTGTAATTACAGCAAAGTGGGGCGTATGAGTGCTTTATATGTAAGACGAGGTTAAAAACGGCCCGGGCGCTACGGAAGCACTTGACGGCGCAACATACCGAGAAGTTTAGCTGCAAAGGGTGCCCGTTTGTGACGAGGAACAGGTTGGTAATTGGTATTAGATATCATTGATGAATAGTAAACTGAGTGGCGGATTTGCGGTCAGCGTTTGACCGTTGACTTGCCTGATGTTAAGCATCGACACGGTCTAGGATTACTGGTGGTAGGGCTTTGTGCAAGCTCGTCTGGGTAGGTACCAGCCACTCATCAGATATTCTACCGCAAAACAGCATTACTTGATATTGTTGTATTTCGGTTTGATGAGTGAAAGAGACAGTGCAACCACAGGCGCGAGGGACATAACATCTTAGCTCCCAAAGTTGGTGGCGCATTGGCGATGTAAGCGAAGGTTAGTATTTTATTGACAGTATTTTTTTTTTAATGAGTAAATATTTTTAGAGGTGTCGCGCGGGAGCACGAGAAATGGCACGCCGGCACCAAATACCAATGTCCGCATTGTCCGAGTGAGTTCGAGTGAGTATGATTCGATCTCGTTTATCGCAGGTTCAATCTACTCAATAATATGCGCTTAATTTGTTGTGCTAATCTCATCGCCGAAATGGCCCAGTGGTAAGAACGCGTGAAACTAAACCGATGATCGTGGGTTCAAATATTATTAATTCATCTCGTGCTTTGCGGTGAAGGAAAACATCGTGAGGAAACCTGCATGTGTCTAATTTCACTGAATTTCTGCCACGTGTGTATTCCACCAACCCACATCGGAGCAGCGTGGTGGAATAAGCTCCAAACCGCCTCCTCAAAAAGAGGAGAAGAGGCCTTTAGCCCAGCAGTGGGACATTCACAGGCCGTTACAGAATCTCATGCTAGGCGGTGAACGAAAACATCGTGAGTAAATCTACACGTGACCAAGTTAAATTCTACAAACACACGCATAAAGACAATTTTATATTATTGAAATGGTGGTAGGGCTTTGTGCAAGCTCGTCTGGGTAGGTACCACCCACTCATCAGATATTCTACCGCAAAACAGCAATACTTGATATTGTTGTGTTCCGGTTTGAAGGGTGAGTGAGCCAGTGTAATTACAGGCACAAGGGACATAAAATCTTAGTTCCCAAGGTTGGTGGCGCATTGGATATGTAAGCGATGGTTGACATTTCTTACAATGCCAATGTCTAAGAGCGTTGGTGACCACTTACCATCAGGTGGCCCATATGCTCGTCCGCCTTCCTTTTCTATAAAAAAAAAAAAAAAAATGAAATATTAAAGTTATATACAGACGAATTGAGACCAGTCCTTGATGTCGCTTAAAGACATAACAAGTTGATTCAACTCGTATGTGTACCCTCTAGCATAGGAACAGCCTATTGGAATGAACTCCAAACCTACCCGTGGTGGGCAAACCTTAGGGCATACTGCCACTTTACATTATATATTTTGCAGTAAGCTAACGACATACATGGGCCACATACGAATCAAACACGTGTCCGATTTTGTCTGTGAACTCTGCGGTTACACGTTCGTCAGCAAGAAGGGAATTGACGTCCACAAAAAGAAGAAACACAGATTGGCCGATAAAACGGTATAAGAATGGTTTAAGAGTTAAAAACGTATAGAATGTATTTGTAATTAAGACCTTTTGTCATCGAAAGAAAGTCAAAATGAATTTTTTTTTTTTCAATCAGTACAGTAGTTATTCTAAAATATGGCGTATTCTTTGAGCCGTAAGGTTGAAAATAAATAAGCTTAGTCGATGCTATATCGACTAAGGTATGTGATGGTTGACTTTTAGTGGCCCTGTTACATTAGGAGTAAAAATAAAAAAACCTTATATTTTCATATTCCATGCGATTTGATTCACAGCCGAGATGGCCCAGTGGTAAGAACGCGTGAATTCAAAGGCGGACAAGTGTTTCATGCGCTTAATTTGTGATTATAATTCATCTCGTGCTCGACGGTGAAGGAAAACATCGTGAGGAAACCTGCATGTGTCAAATTTCATTGAAATTCTGCCACATGTGTATCCTACCAACCCGCATTGGAGCAGCGTGGTGGAATAAGCTCCAAACCTTCTCCTCAAAATGGCGAGGAGGCCTTAGCCCAGCAGTGGGACATTAACAGGCTGTTATTGTACTGTACTGTACTTATATTAACTTTAATTTGACTTCCAAACGCTATTTTAAATAACGACTGCCACAGATTATCCAAGATCTCATATTAATTCAATGTCATTTGAATTCGTACATAAATTTTTGATATATATATATATATATATAATATATTTCCAGGTTAGTTTAGAAGGTCCGTACTGTGAAGTGTGCGAAGTTCGTTTCATATCCGAGGAAGCGCATTCGAGGCACCTGAAGCTATCATCGAGGCACAGCAGCGACAATGATCCGTGAGTAAATTACATTGAAAAAGCAACACACGGTACACGTGATAGAGTTGAAATTGCTTTAAACAAATCCAATAGAATATATACTTAATTCAAGTAAAAAAGCCTACTTGAATAAAGTATATCTACGTAGTATGTCAGATGTCTGGTTTCCATAGTACGAGTTCTGCTTAGTTTGGGATCAGATGGCCGTGTGTGAATAATGTCCCAGGATATTATATTATATCACGGTAGTATGCGCAAGCGATCCCGTGGCGCCTTCAGCGCCGGCGAGTCCCACATACCCCCCCACCTCGTGGGGGAAACACGTAAATGTGTTCTTCCAGCGAGAAAAAAAAAGGGTATTTTATTATATAATATAAATACGTTCCATTTATAACTATTTCATCGTAATGTATTGCAGAAACCGAATAAGGAACGATTCGCAAAGTATGAACACGGAGCGAAACGGCCGTATCATGAGGAAAATCGAACGAAGACCCGTGATACACCCGCGCTCGCCCACCACGGGCCACGGGGACGGCAGCGGATCACCGGTCACGTGCGAGCAGGTTAGTTATAACGGCTCACTGGATCATAGCCAGCTGTTCGTGTTTTATTGTGCATAATATTTCACCAATAGGAGTAAAGACAAATAAAGAACTTTGACATTGAAATGACGCGTTATCATTGGTCGAGATATTGAATATCTTGTCTATGATTAACGTCGTCGTTTTCGGAATATTGGAGGTAAAATTAAAGTGTATATTTTATATAGAATAGGAAGGCGGACGAGCATATGGGCCACCTGAAGGTAAGTCGTCACCAACGCCCTTAGACATGGGCATTGTAAGAAATGTTAACCTTATATCACCAATGCGCCACCAACCTTGGGAACTAAGATGTCATGTCCCTTGTGCCTGTAATTACACTGGCTCACTCACCCTTCAAACCGGAACACAATAATAATAAGTACTGCTGTTTTGCGGTAGAATATCTGATGAGTGGGTGGTACCTACACAGACGAGCTTTCACAAAGCCCTACCACCAGTAGTTAAGTGGAATAATAATAATAATAATATCCTGGGACATTTTTCACACACGGCCATCTGATCCCAAATTAAGCTTGTACAGAGCTTGTGCTATGGAAACCAGACAACTGATATACTACATATACTACTTTTCTTTTGTAAATACATACTTATATAGATAATTACACCCAGACTCAGGACAAACAGACATGTTCATGCACACAAATGTCTGTCCTGGGTGGGAATCGAACCCACAACCTTCGGCGTGAAAGGCAAGTGTTCTACCAACCACGCCAACCGGCTCGTCAAATTGTCTCTGGAATAATGTTGTGCTATAAATAAAAATATATTATTTTAGAACAGGGAAATACGTCGCTATAATGTACATTTTTCATGTTCAGTGCGGTATCCAGCTGAGAGACTTACGACTGTACGCGCAACACTTCCGACGAGCTCACCCGGACAAGAACCGGACCAAGTACCCGGCCATGAAGACGCCGTGCATGTGCGAACAGTGCGGGAGAATATTTCAGGTATTATCACCGGTACCAGTAGTATCAGGATTACATAGCCATAAGAATAGTGGTTTTCAGCAAAGTAAATCTTCAAAATGACTTTGGTGGTGGGGGGGGGGGGTATACTGGAGTTTTTTTGATAAAACTCTAATTATTTCTAGGCATAGAATGACGCTCGAAATCTTAGGTTTAACGTCTGTCTGACTCTCGAAGTTTCAGTAAGTTCCATATTAAAATATTTTCAGAGTATGGCCCTTTTAAAGGATCATATGTGGGTCCACACGGGGGAGAAGCGTTTCAAATGCGACCGCTGCGAGAAGAGTTTCACCCAGAAGACGAACCTCGTGTTCCACATGCGCGTGCACAGCGCGACCAGGCCGACGTACGAGTGTCCGCTGTGCGGGAAGCACTTCGCGTTCTTCAACAACCGGAGACGTCATATGTTCGTGAGTACATTATAAACAAATGGTCTGACATATAATTGCTTAGCGGCTGTTTAGTTGACTTATTTCTCTCTTTCTGTCATTATTGATTTGACATACGAAAGAAGAAGACACAGCATTGTTCAACGTTTAAACGTAATATCTGATATCCGCAGACGTGGTCCATTTATATACCTATTGTCATGGCAATCGATAGAACGGTTGATATGGTGCAGCGCCATCTATCGGCGAGTCACATCACAGTGGATAGTAAATAACCTCATATTTAATGCAGTAATTATTGAAAATTGTTTTTTTGTATGAAAGAGATTTTGTTTATATGAAATGGATATATTAATTATACTAGACGAGCCGGTTGGCGTGGTTGGTAATTAGTTGCCTTTCACGCCGAAGGGTGTGGGTTCGATTCCCACCCAGAACAGACATTTGTGTGCATGAAAATGGGTGTAATTATTTAAATAAGAATGTATTTACAAAAGAAAAGTAGTATATGCAGTATATCACTGGTACAGTACAGTACAGTATATATAGTATATATATAGTACAGTACGGTATATACTGGTGGTAGGGCTTTGTGCAAGCTCGTCTGGGTAGGTACCACCCACTCATCAGATATTCCACCGCAAAACAGCAGTATTTGGTATTGTTGTGTTCCGGTTTGAAGGGTGAGTGAGCCAGTGTAATTACAGGCACAAGGGACATAAAATCTTAGTTCCCAAGGTTGGTGGCGCATTGGATATGTAAGCGATGGTTGACATTTCTTACAATGCTAATGTCTAAGAGCGTTGGTGACCACTTACCATCAGGTGGCCCATATGCTCGTCCGCCTTCCTATTCTATAAAAAAAAAAAAATCAGTTGTCCGGTTTCCATAGTACGAGATCTGTACGAGCTTAGTTTGGGATCAGATGGCCGTGTGTGAAAAATGTCCCCGGATATTATTATTATTATTACCATTCGTCGGCCGCAGATCCACACGGGGCTGAAGCCGTTCAAGTGCGACACGTGCGGCAAGTGCTTCACGACGGCGGGCGAGCAGCGCGCGCACGTGGAGCACGTGCACCTCAAGAAGCCGTGGCCGCGCCGCGCGCGCGCGCGGCCCGAGCACGCGTGGCGCGCGCCGCCCGACGAGTACGGGCTTGTAGCGCGGCTGCCCCACGCAGACCAGCCACATATTTCATTCTAACATATTACCGACACTTTTGAATCGTCAAGCGTTGGCAAGAAACTCAACCGTAGCAGCCTGCGAATGTCCCCCTGCTGGGCTAAAGGCCTCCTCCCTTTTTTGAGAAGGTTTGGAGCTTATTCCCCCACGCTGCTCCAGGGCGGGTTGGTGGAATACATATGTGGCAGAATTTCAGTGAAATTAGACACATGCAGGTTTCCTCACGATGTTTTCCTTCACCGTAAAACACGAGATGAAATATAATCACAAATTAAGCACATGAAAATTCAGTGGTTGCCAGCTTGCCCGGGCCATCTCGGCTGATACTCAAGTGATTTTTATATAAAAATAGTATATATATTGACAGGCCGGTTGACGTGGTTGGTAGATACTTGCCTTTCACGCCGAAGGTTGTGGGTTCGATTCCCACCCGGGACAGACGTTTGTGTGCATTGACATGTATGTTTGTCCTGAGTCTGGGTGTAATTATCTATATAAGTATGTTTTTACAAAATAAAAATAGTATATGTAGTATATCAGTTGTCTGGTAATTTTACCATCTGACAATGAACATGTATATATTTAATCTGGACTCTTTCCCAATTACTTCTAAATTAAAATTACTCTTGACTGGCAACACAGGCATAAATACAATTGTATATTTTTTTTTTCAGGTAATTTGTGACAATCGACAATGAAAACGTCGTAATAATTAATGAATAGCGAGACCATATTTGTATTATTTTAGAAATGAACTCGATATTAGAAGTGATTCTCATAGTATTATTTAATTATTATTTTTATATTTGATATTTTAAGAAGCGATTGTAATTATTGGTGTTGCCAATTAATCTAATGATATCTTCAGTAATTATTTATTTTCATACTGAATTTCATCAAAATCGGTTCAGTGCTTTAAACGTGACAGCGTAAGAGACATGCAGACAGTTATCGCATTTGTAATATTATATAATCCAATTCGTTAGATAAATTGGCACCGACTTATCTAAATTAATATTTATAGACTTTTTTATTTAATACTGTACATAATAATGAAGACAAGATCTCGTAGTTGTTTGCGAATGTTTATTAGAAATTGTATATTGTTAGATTAAGAAATAAATTTCGGCTAACTTATATTTTAGAATTTTATTTTATTTAATCTTTACAAATACAGATAATAAATGAAATATAAGTGTGTAATTTCGAACATGCCTTTTCTTTTATTCAATTTCGAATTGACCTGTTACTGACCCAAATGGTCTCGACAGCGTCACCGGGCGGGGAGCGAGTAAGTTAAGATACTCAACCGGATGTTGGGAGCCCACTTAAGGGCTTAGCATAAGGGCTGACCCCGTCAGACGCCTAAGCGCGGACTGGAAAATTCAATTCATAACCTTTATTCTGTATAGAAATATTAATATAAAAATAAATATAACACTTGCTTATTGACTGGAAAAAAACACTTGAAGAATCGGGAATAGAAATTCATCAGGATATTTTTTTTCATACTTTGAGAATATGGGGATTTAGAGCCTACTGTCCCGGGCCTCAACAATAAAGATTTATTAAACAAAAAGCATCGCAATTCCTATACTAGTAAACGCATCATGCTAAAATGTGAATCAACAAAATGATGGATAAAATAAAATAAAAAAATAGTTAACATTAAAAACAAAATTAAGTAGGATGCAAAAATTTCACGATTTGCATTTTTTTTTAAACATATATAGTAAAAATACAAGAATTATAATTATACTAGTATTTTGCTAGATCTACAAATATTTGTTAATAGCAATTTAATTTGTTTCACAGTGAATTATTAAAAAACTAGATTAAAAAAAATATATATATAGGTACAAAAGGTAGGTAAATGTTTTTTATATAAGATCCAACAATTTTGCAAAATTAAACAGAAAAATAAGACTTCATTATTCTGACAGTCTTACAAAGCAACTAGCGCACAAATTAATGCTTCGTTTTAATAATAGTACTTCTCTATGTACAGCGTTGTCGTGCATACATGTCCAATTTCTAGTTTAGTTATTGTTTTATTTTATAAATCATTATTTATTGGCCATTGCCAACATGCAAATATATAAAAAAGCGATTACAATACTATTTTTTTCACTGTATTTTTTATAATATAATTTAAAAAATGATTATCTTTTAACCAATCTTTTAATGGTTATAAAAATCTGTTTAGAAACATAGTTTCTGATTAATCTGTTACCGTTTGCCTAAATAAAAAATAAAAAACGGATTGGCGGGAAAATTTATCGAATTATTTTTTGATTCGGCTACATTTGGTCCTATTTTGTGAACTAATGAACTTAATTATACTTTTCAGCGATTTTAGAAATCAAAAATAGCGGTTAAATTTAATATAACCACCACCATCATAAACGTAAGTAGTTTTTTATAAAGTAAATCATGTATTTAGAAAAAATATCAGTATAGGTATAGTAAATTTGCTTTCGTGTGAGGTACTTTACATACTTAAACACAAAATATATTACTTTATGAATGAAATTTAATACGTTTTCTCAATTTCGAATTATACTTTTAAAAATAACAAAAACCATCATCCATACAGCAGCTTGCACATAATGCTTAAAGCACAATACACCAGTAATTCTGCTCTGTTCCATCTAGTATGGTTTAATAGTAAAAAAATATTCATGTGGATTGTTATAGTGATAAAAATGAGTTTAAACTTAAGAAAAAAATCTCGAATAAGTTATTACGAACCAGAGGAACCCAACTTAGACGAATATGTTTGTAAGTACATATTATATACATATAAGCTTAGTATGTAATTTTACCATCTAATAAAAACTAAATTATTTTTAAATAATACATTTATAAAAAAATAATAAATAAACAAATATTTCTATTAAAAATATTGTACTACATTTTATATTATAGTAGTATATAATATATTTAGTTAAAGTACAAAATATTCATTTGAAAGTACATGTATGTACATGCATTTAAAAAAACAATAAAAAATAATTAATTAATACCTTAATATTTGTTGAGATTTCAATATGATTTTATTACAGTTTGCACAGATTGTGGGGACTTTGTGTATGAATACTGTGCTATACATAAGGCCTTACTAGTTATTCCTGATGACAAGGTAAATATATAATGTCTGTAATCATAAACAAATACATTTAATTGTATAAAAAGTAATATGTATTAAACTGGTTAGACATTTTATTGTTCATAAAATATCCTAACATTAATCTTTGCATTTATAAATTCAACTCTGGTATTCAACAGTTAATTGAATGTTAAAATGTTTTTTTTTACAACTAGCTATGGTGTTCTATATTCAGCTTCAAATTTTATTTTAAAACGTTTAAGATCTCAAATAAATTGTTTTTTATATTTACTATATTATAATATAATTAATGCTTATTAAGAAAATATATATGGAAGTAATTTTATAAGGACAGCAAAAAATAGGATGTGCTTTATTAAATTAAAAATAAGTTAGTATACAAATATTTTTCCATGCGTCCATTTATAAATTTTATTGTCGAGTTAAACTGTAGTTGATTTTAATGTTTTGTTGTATATTTTTCACTGAGTGTAATTGTCAAGACATAGTTTTTTAATAAACTATAAATCCATGGCATGCTATTATTTTTGAGAAGCTTGGAGTTTCTTCCATCATGTTGCTCTAATGCATGTCACAGATTTGTATCCTTCACCATCAAGCACAAGTTAAATTATAAACATAAATTAAGCACTGAAAGAACAGCGGTGCATGGCTGAGTTTGAACCCTGATTGGGTTGTTTGAACCCTGAGTGGGAGGCAATCGTCGGTTGAGATTCATCTCAACTAACTTATATGGATGAATCTTATTTACACAGCAAGTCTTTACAAAAATATATATAATAAGGGTTCCATAAATTGCAAGAATTGCGATACTATAGCTAAATGATATTAATTGAAATAATAATTTATGCGTTTATTAATTGAGATATATAAATTTAATTAACATTAATTTATAATTAGCGCCTTTTAGGCGTATGTCTAAATTTCTCTGATTCCGATTCAATCTTCTTCATTTCAAATGTCACGTTCTAGCTCCAACAGCGACATCAAATTTCTTACAATTTGAGGAACACTTTTTATACACGAGCTACGTCTCCCATCTCTACACTTGATAGTGCTTTTAGTAACATAAAAATATGTTTATTGCAAGCAGTAAAACAATTATTGAAGTTATTATTATAATATAATTATTATTGAAAAATTAGGTACCATCTAAGTCACCCTATCCTCCCTGTGTACCCCGTTCAGCCCTTACCATACCACACGTGTTCCTGCATCTCGCACCATCTATTATACCAGGTTCGTTTTATTACATAGTTTAGGGTTGCCAGAGGTAATTATTTATAATAATATTTATTTTTTTTTAAATAAAAAAAAACTCATTGTACTTGACTTGGCCAAAATGTAATCAATTTGTTGGTTAACGATTATTAAAATGTTTTCAGAATTATGTGTACGATACAAACTTTTTATATAGACCATTCTACTACCCGTGAAAAGCCAGGTCGGGTTGCTTATAATTAATAATGTAAAAATGATTGTTGTTGGCGACAAGAAATTAAAAACTTCCCTGGCAGCTCTAATTTTTTTTTATTATATATAATATTTATAATAAGTATTCTTAAATATAATTCAATTAATTTTAAATACTTAAAAGCAAAATTAAAATCAAATTTAGGGGCTGGCATTGGCGTGTTTAGTACGTTGACTCTGCCTCGAGGTGTTTGTTGAATTCAATGTTAATTTGTCAGATAAAAGTTAATAATTAATATATTTTATTCATATTGTAAGTTATAACTAAGCATACGCGTAATAGATGGCGCTAGTATACTCTTGAATCGCGGTATAGTTTCGCTCAAGTCAAAATTATAATATGTCATACTATTTTTTTGTTTTGCGCTTCCCACCAGTAGATGGCATTGTACCCAATCCTAGATCACGCAACCGTTTTGTTTATTTATTTGTACAATACATTTCTTTGCTTTAATTAAATATTGAGTTTAACAACAGTGTGCAGTTTGATTTAATAGTACAAGCAAGGACATCTGGTGCCGAAACCCGGGAAGTGTGTGGAATTTAGATGACAGTGTTAAGTGAAAAGTGTTTAAGTGTATGTTCGGGATAAAAACTGTGGACTTTGGTGAGTTGTGTTAAAGACTTATAATTTGCATTGAAAAGGACTTAGAAAAATTTGAACTTAAAATTAACTTAGAAAAATTTGGATTAAAAATTGACTTAGAAAAATTTGCGCTAAAAAACACTTAGAAAAATTTGGATTAAAAATTGACTTAGAAAAATTTGCGCTAAAAAACACTTAGAAAAATTTGGATTAAAAATTGACTTAGAAAAATTTGCGCTAAAAAACACTTTGAAAAATTTGGATTAAAAATTGACTTAGAAAATTTTGCGCTAAAAAACACTTAGAAAATTTGGATTAAAAAATTAACTTAGAAAATTTGCATTTGAAAACGCTTAAAAAAAAAATCATTTTAAAAGAACTTAGAGAGTATTTGGAAATTGTACAATGGAGAAGTTACTAATGAAACAGGAAGATACGTTTGAGCAATTAAAGAAAGCTTTCATAAATTATAAAAAAACACCCAAAGATAGATTGAAAGTAACTTATATCGAATCAAAACTAGAAAACTTAGATAGATTGTTCGAAACCTTCATGAATATACACGGTGATATAGTTGGCAGCATTAAGAGAGAGGAAAGGGCTAAATTGCCATACTTCACCGATGATATGTACACAGGATTCGAAGATATTTATACTGAATACAAAGCTAGAATTAAAGATGATCTCCGATTGTTTAGTGCAAATACCTTTTCACCACAATCACTTGGTCCTGAAGGATCGGTCCTATCGAATACAAAGGTAAAATTACCACAGATCCAATTACCGAAATTTTCTGGACTATATGAGGAATGGCAAACATTTCATGATATGTTCACCTCATTAATTCATCAAAATACTGCATTGAGTCCAGTACAGAAGATGCACTATTTAAAGAGTAGTCTAACAGGAGAACCGGAAACATTACTAAGGAATTTAACCACAACAGATTCTAATTACGAAGACGCTTATCAGCAGTTGATTCGCCGTTATAACAACAAACGCTATAACTGCAACGAAATTATGAAGCGTTTACTCTCACAAAGAAATGCCACTGACTCTGCAAGTTCCATCAAGTCACTACTGGATGTTACATCTTCATCGCTTAAATCATTGCAAAACATGGGCATAGACACCACCTCATGGGATGTAATCGTTAACTACATCGTGGTGTCAAGACTAGACTCAGAGTCAAGAAAGTTGTGGGAAGCAAAAGTCAGTGAGTTAGATTCGGAAACATTACCAACGTGGAATCAACTTGTAAATTTCTTAGAGTCAAGATTCCGGACATTTGAAATGATCTGTGGCAACAACAGGTCCATGGTAAAATCCCCAAATGTACATTCCAACAACACCAAACCAAAGGTGTTTCATTCCACCGCCCAAGAAGATAATAAACGAGCAAATCCTTCTTGTACTATTTGCAAGGGTCAGCATTTGTTATATCAATGCAAACAATTTGCAAAGCAAACTCCTAAAGAGAGAACTGAAGTAATACAATCAAGGAGACTCTGCTTCAATTGTTTTGCACCTACACACTCCGTTAAAGAATGTCGATCGTCAACTTGTTGCCGCCGCTGCGGTAGACGACACCACACTTTGCTGCATCTGGAGAGGAGCGAACTACCAAGTTTACCAGAAGCTCAACCGGTCAATAAGGATAGTATTGAGAGGCAGACACCAGTGATAGCTCATTTGGTTACAAAAAGGAATCAGAAGGAGATGTTGTTGGCAACTGCCATAGTCAGAGCAAGTTCCGCAAATGGGTACTCACAAGTTATACGAGTTCTTATTGATCCATGTTCAGAGGGTTCTTTTATAAACGAAGCAACGACACAATCACTGGGTTTAAAGAGAACCAATATCAATGGTCTAGTCTCTGGTATAGGTGACAAGTTGGCAAGGTCAAGAAGCATGGTGTCTTTAAGCCTAGAGTCAATTCACAACCAAAAATCAAAGCACGCAATAAATGTTGATGCCTACGTATTAACAAAGTTGACATCATTTTTACCAACATGTCAAACAAAGATTACCGACTGGCCAGAAATTAAGAGACTTAGCTTGGCTGACCCTGAGTATGGATCACCTGCAAAAATCGATATGATTCTAGGAGTAGAAGTGTATGAAGACATAATTCTAGAGGGCCTCTTGAAACATCCAACAGAGAAGGGCCCGATAGCGCAAGAGACACAATTTGGTTGGGTTCTATCTGGTCGAGTAAGAAACAATGTCACTTCAAAAAACCCACAATTAGTCGGGTTTCATATAAGAGTAAAAGAGGATGACCTATTAAAAAAATTCTGGGAAATTGAAAGAGAGCCTGATGCAATTTTGAAGAAGTCTACGAAAGAAGAAATCAAGTGTGAGCAATTTTTTGAAGCCACTACTACAAGAGATAACGAAGGTCGATACGTGGTGCGTTTACCTTTCAAGGAACATAAGCCAAGATGTGTTGAAGGTAAGACAAGAGATATAGCCTTGCGTAGATTCCACTACTTAGAGCGAAAATTACAAAATAATCCACCATTATATGAAGAATACAAACGCGTAATTAATGGATACAAGGACCAAAATCATATGGTACAGATTCAGAACATTGAAGACATACATAACCCAAAGGCAGTGTACTTGCCTCATCATCCAGTGATCCGAGAAGATAAAGAGACAACAAGGGTACGCATCGTCTTCGATGCGTCTTGCAAGGGCATGAACAAGGTGTCTTTGAACGATTGTTTTCTTGTTGGACCGAAGCTGCAGCAAGATCTGCGCCACATTTTGATGCGATGGAGACGTCATCCTTTTTGCATAATAGCAGATCTGGTACAAATGTACAGACAAGTTCGAGTAGAGGAGAAGGACACTGACTTTCAGCGCATTCTTTGGCGATCGAACCCTAAAGATCCTATTGAACATTACAAACTTTTGAGACTTACTTTTGGTACTGCCTGTGCTCCTTATTTGGCTGTAAAGGCATTACAACAACTTGCAAAGGACGAAGAAGCACAGTACCCTCGTGCAGCTAAAATCGCTCTTCAGGATTATTACATAGATGACTTGCTAACAGGATGTGAGACGGAGATGGAAGCAGTAGAGATATTTGAAGAAATGAATAACCTGATGAGTGCAGGTGGGTTTTGTCTACAAAAATGGTGTAGTAACAGTGAGAGATTAATGAATCATATTGAAGATGGATGCAAGAGATTAGACCAACCCTTAATTTTCAAGATCAATAATACGATTAAGGTGTTGGGTATTAGTTGGAATAAAACCACTGATAGTTTCGAGTATACACTACAACTACCAAATTTATGCGAACGTATTACGAAGCGCAAGGTTCTTTCTGATATTGCTAGATTATATGATCCAATGGGCTGGATTTCGCCAGTAATTATAACAGCAAAGATATTCATCCAAAAATTAGGGAAGGCTAAGTTAGATTGGGATGAGAACTTACCCGCCGAGTTGTATAAGGAATGGTGCTCATTTCGTCAAGATCTGCACAACGTAAGAAATATTGTTATACCAAGATGGTTACAGTCTCATAAGGGTGATAAAATAGAATTACATACGTTTGCAGATGCATCTCAGGCAGCATACGCTGGTGCTGTCTATATGAAAGTGACGGATGCATTCGGCAATATTCATGTTAATTTGGTAACATCCAAAACAAAGGTATCTCCAGTTGAAAAGGAAATAAGTATTCCTCGGCTAGAATTATGCGCCGCCTTGCTCGCGACTAAATTGATTTACGAAGTTTCGCAAATTATGCAAATACCTAAAGAAGATTTATACGCATGGTCAGATTCCACAGTGGTATTAGCTTGGGTCCGTGGAGAACCGACGCGATGGAATACATTTGTTAGTAACAGGGTTTCGGAAATTCATACCATGCTAGATTCCAGTCAGTTCCGTCACATCGAAACAATTAATAATCCTGCAGATTTTGCTTCTAGGGGTATAAAAGGAGCTGATTTAGCTGGTCTCACGCTGTGGTGGCACGGTCCAGACTGCCTGCACCACAACTGTACGTACGATTTTCGCAATGATTTCTCCACATCTATTGAGGAGCGGCCCATAAAGACTTTAACAGCCGTCATTCAATCAGAACAGGAATTTGTCTGGACAAGATTTTCAAACTTAACAAGAATGGTCAGGATTTTAGCATATTGTAAGAGATACATAGGAATATTAAGGTCATCAAGGAAAAATAGAGTAATACTATCAAAAGAACGAAGGATCAAAGAGTTTGAAATTATTACTGTGAAAGAAATGGAAGAAGTTCTTCAGACAATTATAAGAAACACCCAACATATTTATTATGCGGAAGAAATACAACAGATAAAGTCTCATGGAGAAGTTAAAAGAAAAAGTTCATTGCATACTCTCTGCCCCATTTTAGACAAAAATGGAGTCTTGAGAGTAGGTGGCCGTATTAAGGAGTCAGAAGCGAGATTTGATGTAAAGCATCCAGTTATTTTACCGAGTAATAGCCATCTTACTTCATTATTAATAACTGATGCCCATTATAAAACTATGCACGGTGGGCCGCAAATCATGCTAAATTACCTACGTTCCAAGTATTGGATAGTACGGGCTAGAGAAAGAGTTAAAAAATGTTATCGCGAATGTGTTAAATGTTTACGATTTTCCCAACAAAATAACAATCAGCTTATGGGTCAGCTACCAAAGTGCAGGCTGAAACCTTCAAGACCCTTTAAATCTTCTGGTGTTGATTTCACTGGGTTTATAAATATAAGGTTCTCACCTGGCAGAGGATCAAAATCATATAAGGGGTACATATGCCTCTTCATATGTATGTCCACCAAAGCGATACATCTGGAAGCAGTATCGGATTTATCTTCAAAGGGCTTTATTTCCGCATTTCGACGATTTGTATCTCGAAGAGGCCAATGCGTCGATTTATATAGCGATAACGGGACTAATTTCGTAGGAGCGGAAAAGGAGTTAAGAGACATGTTCCTCACTGCCCAATCCAAGCTCCCTATAGAAATCGCTCAGGCACTTGCAAACGACGGAACCTCTTGGCATTTCATCCCACCAAATGCACCTAACTTTGGTGGTCTATGGGAAGCAGGCATAAAATCAGCCAAGACACACCTTAAACGCGTAATTGGAGATTCAACTTTAACTTTCGAGGAACTCTCAACCGTTCTGACCCAGATTGAAGCCTGCCTTAATTCACGGCCTATGACATATTTGAGTGAAGACCCCGGAGATCCACAGCCATTAACTCCCGGTCATTTTTTAATCGGTGAGCAAATGGTTGCGATTCCCGATGAGGCTCCGACTGACGTACAAGTAACTGGCTTGCAGAGATGGAAGCTGACACAAAAGATGGTAAATGATTTTTGGAGAAAATGGTCAGAAGAATACCTGGTTAGCCTCAATCAAAGGTACAAGTGGTTCACGAAGAAGCAAGATCCGGATATAGGCAACATTGTTGTGATTAAGGATCATAACCTACCACCAACAAAATGGTTACTAGGCAAAATAGAACAAAAGCATTCTGGCCATGATGGACTCACTAGAGTATTGACTATTAAAACTAAAAATGGATTGATCAAACGTCCACTCAATAAGGTTTCTATTCTGCCAAGTGCTATTTAATGTATGGGCATTACTAAAGCATAGTATGTAAGTTAGGTTAAGTTATTTTAATAAGACTGTTATATGTCATTTGATATATTCTTGTACTTTGTTTTGTTTCTGTGTATCACGGTGGGCGGTTGTCATGTAAGAATTTATATAGTTCATATGAACTACCAAAAGAACAAGTTCTTTGGTGGGCGGAATGTTGAATTCAATGTTAATTTGTCAGATAAAAGTTAATAATTAATATATTTTATTCATATTGTAAGTTATAACTAAGCATACGCGTAATAGATGGCGCTAGTATACTCTTGAATCGCGGTATAGTTTCGCTCAAGTCAAAATTATAATATGTCATACTATTTTTTTGTTTTGCGCTTCCCACCAGTAGATGGCATTGTACCCAATCCTAGATCACGCAACCGTTTTGTTTATTTATTTGTACAATACATTTCTTTGCTTTAATTAAATATTGAGTTTAACAACAGTGTGCAGTTTGATTTAATAGTACAAGCAAGGACAGTGTTAGATTCGGACCTTACCGAGGCAAAAAGACCGATCAAGTAACGTCCATGTACAGCTGGCAGGTGAGCTTATTAAGAAAATAACATCGTAATTTCAATACAGTTCCTTGGTCTTAAGATGGTGAGTAGTCCTGTATACCACCCACTGCGGGGCTAAGGCCTCCCTTCTCTTTGATTGGAAGTGAGATCTTATTCCAGTACCCTGTTCCAATCTGGGTTCGTGGAAACACATGTATGTCTGCTACATACTACTTCAGCAAAATTAGTCATATGCAGGTTTTCTCACGACGTTTTCTTCACCGCCAAACACGAAATTAATTATAAACACAAATTAAGCACGTGAAAATTCTAACCACTGGACTGTCTCGGCTAAGATGGTAAATATTTCAAAGTATATACCTACATATTTATGGTATTGGTAACATCCTGTGAATGTCCCACTGCTGGGCTAAGGCCTCCTCCTTTTGGAGAAGGTTTGGAGCTTATTCCACCACGCTGCTTCAATGGGGGTTGGTAGAATACACGTGGCAGAATTTCAGTGAAATTAGACACATGCAGGTGTTTGAACCTTGAACAGAATTATATAATTCAGACTCTGTATATATAGATTCTTAAATATATTATTCTTGTATATATTTCAAACCTTCTCAAAAAATGGAGAGGAGGTTTTTAGCCCAGCAGTGGGAAATTCACAGGCTGTTACGGATTACGGTTATATTGATTATAGATACATGACGGTAACAACAGACGGTCACATTATGTGGACGCGGAGGATGCGCACAGTTCGAACTGGATGCGCTTCGTTAACTGTTCGCGACATTGGAACGAGCAAAACCTAGTCGCTTACCAGTATAAAGGAAAGCTTTATTACAGGTTAATTTTCTACATTTTATCACTAGCGTTATATATTATAAAACAACGTCTTTTTTCCGCGACTATCTGTCTGAACGCGAGAACCCCAAAAACTACCGAAGGTTTTTCATACGGCTACCACTAATGGATAAAGTAATTCAAGAGGAAGATTTGTGTCCATAAATCATTAGACTTTTAGGTAAATTAATTGAAAAATGTCGATAATCATTGAAAAATGTCGGAAAAATCATACCGATTGGAAACTGTATCAGCGTGTATCACGTAAACCATTTCAGTCATGTATTGCTATATATTATGTATACACTTATACAAGTGTGAAAACGCGTAGCAAGTTAATATAAACTTGGTACATAGGAAAATAATAGTATTATGATATACAAACAAAAACCTTTTCCAATAAGACATAATAGTTCTACTACTAAATGAGTCTCGAGTGTAATTTTTTTATTTGAACGTTAAACAGCAATATCTAGTTCATTTCATTACGAGTACGCTCAGGTTTGTAGGGTGAGTGAGCCGGTGTAATTACAGGCACAAGGGACATAAAATCTTTGTTCCTAAGGTTCGTGGCGCATTGGCTATGTAAGCGATGGTTGACATTTCTTACAATGCCAATGTCTAACGGCGTTTGGTGACCACTTACCATCAGGTGGCCCATATGCTCGTCCACCTTCCTATTCTATAAAAAAAAATATCTATATACTATCAACGTATTACTTGTTACTGAGTTGATTGATATAGACCTTGCTCACACGCTGCCTTGAGACAGACTGTCAATTAACTTTATAAATTACTAATTATCGAATCAAAGATATCGAGATGAAATCATAGACAATCTTTAGTACATTTTATAGTATTGACATGAACATATATATATAAACAGTGTGATTTTTTAAAAACTTAAAAACTCGCTTCGTATGATACGTTGACACTTATTTGACACAATATACGCTGATGCGATATTTTGACAAATATACCCTTTAAATATTACGATTATTGTAGTCAATTTTGCATATTAATTTCTGACATTTCATGATCGTGTCAGCAATTATTACTTAAAAAAAAACTTTTATTTATTGTATACCTTATATAGATTAGAAAACATACTTAGAACTAACATTTAAATAAAAATTTAGAATTTTTCTAAAATATATTTATAACACAAATAAAACATTTTTACAGGACAATAAAAATAATCCCCAAATTCACAGAGCTGATGGTTTTCTACGGAAGTGAATTTGCCAATATCCTCCAAATTAACCTTAAGAAATACAATTCACCTGTAGGCTATGCTCAGAAATTAGGTAAATATATTTAAATATTTTTAGCTCACCATTTATTTGATTACATTAAAGAATTAATCCTCTTAGGTGCTCCAATCATACTGAGAAATATATTGGAAGGGAAGAAAATTTATAAACGTTCAAATGTTGATCAAGGAAACACCTTTGAACAACCGAAGGTTGCGCAAACAGTTAGTCCAAAAAAAACAAACGCTTTAAACGAAAAGACTGTAAACAACTCCAATTATTGTAGTGACAGAAAAAATATAACATCTAAAATAAAGAAAACTTTAAAAGTTGATCAAGGAAAAGCTTTTGAAGAACCTAAGGCAGTACAATCGATTAGACCAAAAAACGTCCAGACAGAAATGACTATAGACCCAAAATCAGTATCTTTAAGCAAATCAATTAAAAGTAATGATAGAATAAGTGCAAAAATTATAACATCTAAAAGTAATTCAAAAAAAACAAATATCTACAAACCACCGAAAAAAAAACCAATGTCTAATATTACAAGAACCACGAATAATGTATTAAAACCAGAAACTAAGGAACTGATTGTAAATTCCCCTAAATCTGTAAAAATCGAATTTAAATCAAATGATAATATATTGATAAACAAAATGCAAAACAATAAATTAATTTGTGACGTATGTAATTATAAAACAATAAACAAAAAAAGTTTAATATATCATTTACGATTGCATAATTATTTTCGGGGAAAGATTTACGCTTGCAGCTTTTGTAAATATATTTCTAATAATAAATTTTCATTAAACTTACATATAAGAACGCACACAGGGGAAAAACCTTATGATTGTCACATTTGTCAGAAGAAATTTTGTCAAAAAGCTCCTTTAAAAACACATATTAGAACGCACACAGGGGAAAAACCTTATGATTGTCACATTTGTCAGAAGAAATTTTGTCAAAAAGCTCCTTTAAAAACACATATTAGAACGCACACAGGGGAAAAACCTTATGATTGTCACATTTGTCAGAAGAAATTTTGTCAAAAAGCTCCTTTAAAAACACATATTAGAACGCACACAGGGGAAAAACCTTATGATTGTCACATTTGTCAGAAGAAATTTGCTGACAAAAGCAATTTAATAACACATATTAGAACGCACACAGGGGAAAAACCTTATGATTGTCACATTTGTCAGATGAAATTTGCTGACAAAAGCAATTTAATAACACATATTAGAAAGCACACAGGGGAAAAACCTTATGATTGTCACATTTGTCAGATGAAATTTGCTGACAAAAGAAATTTAATAACACATATTAGAACGCACACAGGGGAAAAACCTTATGATTGTCACATTTGTCAGATGAAATTTGCTGACAAAAGAAATTTAATAACACATATTAGAAAGCACACAGAGGAAAAACATTAAAATTCAAACCTAGAACTTTTCTCACAACTAATTAAGATTATTTAAATAAAAATATTTATTTATAAAGAGCGATGAACAAATAGCTGAAACAAAATACATAAATTTAATACACACAATAAATTAACGAAATTCTAGTTATTCTAATTTATTAGTTATTAAATTATTAATAGTTTCTAAATCCTGGCAACCCTTGTGCGTACATTATTTACATTTCTTAGAGAATAGCATTTACAACATAAAAACAATAGGTCTTAAATTTTTTTATTATTTTTTTTTAATATATTAGGAATGTGTTGAATAATTTATTATTTCTTTGTTTTTTAATGTATTAAGGTTTTGATTAAAGCATTTTGCTTGCGTTTTTGTTAAATTTATATTTTATTTCAAACATTTTCAAGGTAGTGAGAAGTAATGTATCATTTTTATTGTTTAAGTATTAGAAAAATACGTCGTGAAACGATTTTTTATCAACAAATATTCTAACATAATTTTTTTTAATGTTGAAATAAGCGTTGTTATGACTTGGCACTTTGGTGAAAAAAATTAAAACCTTATATTAAAGGTGTGATATTTATAATTTAATTTGTAATGTATTGTGGACATGATTTTTTAAGGCCATATTTATATTTGCGGCATTTGGTTTATCCGTAAATATAACAATCGGCTATGCCGGATTTGAATTTTATTTTTAAGAACGAGCGTGTTTAGAGTTAAAATTTATTTCTGTTTTGTAAGTTTTTAATTTTTGTTTCTTGTGATTAATTTTATTTTGTTCAAATAAATATTATTTGTCTAATTATTTTTATTATCTTCCTCAATTAACATTCACAATCTAAATTATTATTAACACTATCTTTTCCGAACTGAAATAAGCTTAAAATTTATTTGAATTTATATCTACTATAAATATTTTCATTTCAATGTATAAGACAAGATTTGTTTTTAGGAATGAGAAATTGTTTGGGAATCAGTTTGAGTACTTTCTTCATATACGAAGAATTACTCAAATTGTCAGACGAGTGTCTTTATTTCGTACAATTACTGTAGCATTTCATTTTTCAATCATTCAAGACGTTTTTCTATGGATACATAAGAAGGAAACCTAATAAAAACGTGCCTATTGATGACATGCCATCTATGATACGCCATCCGTATTTTCTTTTTATTTACATCATTAAGCCAAAACAATATTGAGAATTCGCAACTTATTGGGATGAGACCATAGACAATTTATAACTTTTTAAGATGTGACATATTCACAACAATAAGGAGCTGCAATGTGATTTCGTACGGCAAGGCATCTCACTACCATGGTTCGGGTAAACATCACCTGATTATATCTGTATGAATCAAATTGTAAGTCCTTACGTCGCGTCGTTCGAGCTCGCTCATCTGTGCGTTGCAACGTCTCATTGTATTTTTGTGTTTCGGCCTTTTGCATGATGGTGTAATTGCCATTTGGTTACAGAACCCCGAAAAATCGCTACTATAATATCATGAAGACATTATAAATTAAACTTATAAAATCGTTTTCAGTATATTATTACAATTATTTTAAAACATTTTTCAATTACTACCTGAGCCATTGTACTTGATCAACAAAAAAAAAAAAAATAATACGCGCGTATTTTCCGTTATTTTCGGATGTAACAATTGTTTATTATGGATACATATAAGAAAAGCAATATTGAATATAAGTTTACTGACACAATCTTTCATCTTGGAGATAATTATATTTGTAAGTATTTAAATTAATGTAGATATCTATAAGTATATACAAATAAAATTATGATAAAATGTTACCACGCTGCAAAATTTATATAAACTTGTATGCCATCCTCACGAAGAAACGCTAAATTTTAAGAATTATCCTAATAATCAATAGCAATTGTATTGTTCCTGAAGAAGCTATAAAAGACTAAAAATATCTGAATTCTAGTAAGGCAAGTACTGCATCTAAAGTGTTTTGACGTTGAATGCTATTATTATTATAAATTACGGTGATAAGTGCTAAGATATGTAATATTCATTGATACAAAATGAAACTGTTAGATAGAATACACATTTATAAAAAAAGACATTAATATAAATAGGTAAAATATTTTTTTTTTCATTCCATTTTTAATTTTTTTTTTTAAATTAAGTTCGAACGTTATTTTTGTTTCGATTTAATGGAACAAGTTTTATGTCAAATATCTTTTTACAGTTTGTCCTAAGTGTGTTACGATGGTTTCCGAATTTTGCTCTCTCCATGGTCCTCAACTAATTGTGCCCGATACAGAGGTATGAAAATATATTAAAATATAGCCGCGTGATCAGGGGATCAATTGTACTAATATATCACGATACGTTCCCGATTCTATTCCAAACCAACTTCGACCGACCCGCTACTAGATACTTGGAACCGGCTAAATGGCAACGATTACGTTTCGATTCGACTACGATAAAATGACAGTAGTTTGTAGAATTGGTCCCCGGAATGGGATACGACCTTTTCGAACTGAGTAACTCACTGTCCGGTAGCGACTGACTATCGTCGATCCCGAGACGTTACTTGTTTGCTAGTGTAGATATTTCTCGTAATTTGTAACTCCATTATTATAGAGAAAACATTTTTTCGATACAAGTTGAGAATCTAAACCGCGTGCTATATTTATAAGTACTGTAAGCCCCGGACTTACAGATCCAAGGCCTCTAGGCACTTTGTCATATTAGACGGTTTGAGTGAAGTTATACTATTTTTTACTACGTGTGGTTTCTTTATTTTTGCCCCTAGGACACAAGGCACCGGGCCTTGTAAGCCTAGACATAAAACGAGGCTTATTATATGTCTAAAACTCATTCATAAAGTACAATAACTATGATCGATAGCAGAGTACTGTTTTGTTACCAACCAAAGTTGGTTGTTCTGCTTGTAACGTGCTACTCTGCTAAATTGATTTTAAGATGATGCTTTAATAATTACTGATGCTTGAAAATCATTATTAGTTTGGTATTTTTTAGGTTCTTTCGAACCCCCAAGCCTCTATACCCAAAGCCGCCAACACAATACCACAGAAGTTTTTACATCTAGCACCATCGATTATACCAGGTACGAGTATGTGCTTATATTATTTTCTAGAAAATTCGATCTGTTATTGTCACTATTCTGTAAGAATAAACTCGAAACTCAACAGAAAACGGTCATGAAATCTCAGAAAGTGATATGCGACATTGACCCTTACAATCATAACATTTCAACGATACATGCATTAAAACCGTATATCACATAAGTCGGTTGTCAACATTTCACAAATTAGTAATGAAGTTAATATGTGCTAGTAACAGTAATATTTATTCAATCTCGCTTTGCTATCTTTCTTGACTGCCTCGTTAGTATATGTAGTGGCTAGATGTAAGGCCGCAGAACCGGAGACCATATCCCAGGTCGGGCTAATAAAAAGTTATTAGGGTTTTCAGTCAAAAATTCTCAGTAGCAGCCCGGAGTCTAGAAGTTGGAAGTTCCCGTGCCTCGGAAAGAACAGTAAAGTCTGTGTCTGAACTTCTTCCGGTTGTGTCGGTATGCCGTCTCATCGGATTATGAGTAGAGAGTGCACTTGTGTTTGTTCACACACTTGTGCACTATAATATCTCTTGCGCAAATCTCTCTTGAGATTGGTCGCCGTCGCCGAAATCGGTCTGGCGAACATTATTATTATTACTAATCTTCCTTGTTGTTGAACGCAGGGGCCGGTCTTGGCGTATTTAGTTCCCGAACAATACCACGTGGTGTGAGGTTCGGACCGTTTCGTGGTGAACGGACGACTGACGTGACTTCTATGTACTCTTGGCAGGTAATATACCAAAAAAGCTTTTGCGAAACGAATACAATAAATATTTGTGATATTATAACTTCGAGTTTGGGCTTTGTTTGAAGTGTGCGTGTGTAACCACAGGCACGAGGGACATAACATCTTAGTTCTGAAGGTTGGTGACGCATTAGCTTAAGGAATAGTTAACTTTTCGGTGATGACCACTTACCATCATGGCCCGTTTACCAGTCTACTGACCTATGTTCAATATATGTATGCCACTTAAATTAAAAACTATATGAAGTATATATTTTTTTTGTTAATTTTATTCTTAAAATGTATTTTTAACACAAATCAAGTACATGGGACATTTGCTTGCTATTGTATTGCTTGTCCACCCACAATCTTCGTTCAATATTTATGTATTCCAACCACTGGACTATCTTAGCAACGATGTTGGAATATCTTTTCTCATTTAGATAAACTTTTTTCCAAATTCATCTTAAACTGGTCAGATAATAAATTAAATACAAATATTATATGCAGGCCCAGACTAAGAAATCCAAAGCACCTAAGCACTGACTTTTGATCCCACCCCCCCATTCCAAAGCGGTTAGAGTTTTAGCTGGATAGATAGAGCCCATCAACTGGCAGAGCTTGTAAGCCTAGGCGTAAAACCGGTGATGATTCTATGTCTACAATAACCGTAATTGATATATTGACTGGTGGTAGGGTTTTGTGCAAGCCCGTCTGGGTAGGTACCGCCCATTCATCAGATATTCTACCGCAATGTAATTACAGGCACAAGGGACATAACATCTTAGTTCCCAAGGTTGGTGGCGCATTGGCGATGTAAGCGATGGTAAACATTTCTTACAATGCCAATGGCTATGGGCGTCGGTGACCATCAGGTGGCCCATTTGGTCGTCGCCTCCCTATACTATAAAATTTATATATATATAATTGGCACAGGTATATTCATCTAAGAGTCCATGCTATGTAATAGACGGGGCAGACGATAATATTTCGAACTGGATGAGATACATAAATTGTTCGAGGAATTGGTACGAACAGAACCTCGTCGCGTACCAATATAGAGGGCAGATTTATTACAGGTAATTAATACCTAAAGAACTCAACACTGTGGGTTTGTAGCGTAGGACAAGTCCGTATAAAAGGCTTGGAGGCCCTGGGACAGTAATGAAGTCCGTAGTTGTGGTTAGGAATAGCGTTTTCTCCTGTAATCGGTTGTATATATATATAACAAGTTTTAAGTAAATGCAAAGCATGTTTTAGATGTATATTATGTACAACTATTGGCGATCCAAATAAATAAAATAAAAAAATAAAGCTCCGAACGAAAATGTCTTGAAGTTGATAAAAAAAAATCTGATGCCTCAATTCAACTACTTACTTACTTACTTTACTGGTGGTAGGGCTTTGTGCAAGCTCGTCTGGGTAGGTACCACCCACTCACCAGATATTCTACCGCAAAACAGCAATACTTGATATTGTTGTGTTCCGGTTTGAAGGGTGAGTGAGCCAGTGTAATTACAGGCACAAGGGACATAAAATCTTAGTTCCCAAGGTTGGTGGCGCATTGGCTATAAGCGATGGTTGACATTTCTTACAATGCCAATGTCTAAGGGCGTTTGGTGACCACTTACCATCAGGTGGCCCATATGCTCGTCCACCTTCCTACTCTATAAAAAAAAAAAAAACTAAAAACTTGTCACTTTATCGCAATGGAATCGGAACGAAACAATTATTTTATTTTATTATCTACTATTGGTATAAAAGTTAACAATTAAGTTTGGTTTTGACATAACGGTATATGTTAACATCATATCGGTTCGGTTCCGATCGGATAAATATTGAATAGTCAAAGTTGGATTGGAATAATATCATAATGGTTGTAGATTAGTAGAATTGGACCCCTTTCAGTTGACTGTTATCACTGTCATACCAAATTTCATGAACATCCACTAACTGGTATTCGCGTGATGCGGTGATAGGCACGGCCTGCTTGTTCACATATAAATAGAATGTGTGTTTGAGTGTATTCCGTTATATTTTATTTAATCTCAAACATTGTTAAAATGGCGCAAGGTAATCTGCCCAAATAAAGTGCAACGACATCGGATGTATATTTTTTTTAATTTACAGCACAATTAAAATAGTCCCACGTTACACTGAGCTACTTGTTTTCTATGGTTGCGAATTCGCTAATCTACTTGATATTGAATTGAGAAAATATAATAAGGTATCACCCTCCACCCGTACTGTGGGTAAGTTTTTATGCGTTATAAATACTTTATAATAAATAAATATATGTATTACTTGGTATTATAGTTGGTTTTGCGATTATAATTCTATTTCCGTGATACAATGAAGGAAATCACAGACAGACACACACAACAGACAGTAACAATACGCTCCCAATGATTATAATAATTTGTATTTTTGTCTATGGTATTGTAATTTAAAACTTTAGTTCCCAGAAACACTTTTGCAGTAAAATATAAGCACCTCTTTGGTTTATTTTTGTTCCGTTACGGAGAGACCATAAATATAATGATTTATGTTATTTTTTCACTACAGATAATATGAGAATATATGACGAAAACGACCAAAGTAATTATTTCATAGAAACGCAATCTAATAAAGATGCACATGGTAATATTTATTCGAAAAAATCTATCAATATCTGTGAATCAAGCAACATTGACAAGAATTTAGATGAAAACATTTCTTTAAGTGGTAACACTTTTGACAATAACACAACGAAAAAAATATTTACCTGTCAAAAATGTAACAAAGGCTTTAACAAGAAGTATTCACTCTCTAGACACGAGCTCGTACATTTGAATACTAAACTTTATAATTGCAACTTTTGCGCATTTACGACGAATTTTAAAAGAAATTTAAACGATCACATAAATATTAAACATATAAAAGTTAATATATACCAGTGTGAATTTTGTAGTAATAAATATTATTCAAAAAGATCGTTTAAAAAACATATGATGTGTCATATAAAAAAACAATAAGTAATTACTAAAATTAAGTTACATTTAAAACAAATTCTGAGTTACTAAGTTAATTATTAAGGTAACTTAAAGATTTAATATAATTTATTTAAATATGTCAAGAAATTATAAACAAATGAATGAAGTACGACTCTTTTTTAATAGTTTTATATCCCATATAAAGAAATATTAAAATAGTTGCTTATTTTTCTTCCATTGATTTTTTATATTTGCTTGTTAATTTCCAATAACACGTCGGTAATTGTTGACCCACAAATATTATTATATACAAAGAATAGACTTGTTAACTTGATAAGACTAATAATGCGATAATGGAAGCGTGGAAGCGTGAAAACGTGGAGTGCCATCGAATTATTATTATTTTCTAAATTCTTTTCAAACAAAATAAATTAGGAGAATTATAAAATATCAACCATATTGTTATCCTGGCAACCTAATATTGAGTTAAGCTAAAGATTGATTGTTGTTACTTGAGTAATAAAGAGATGAAGTAGATTAATAACATTTTATTGAATGCAAAAGGGTCACAGATGATTGGCTTTATAGTCTAACCTATGATGAGTTAGAAAACTGCGCGAAAATATAGTCTGGTTCATTCTGTGTATCATCAGTAACTTTACGATACTTGGTAACTTCCGATATAACCCAGTTGTAAAAAATCCTACAATTCACTCGCACTTCTACACATACACTTACATTCTCCATTCTCAAACATATACAAAAAAAACCACTACATACTCATCTCACACATATACACGTAACATATTATCTATATACAAATAACAGTACGTAAGAATATATAAGTAATAAATGAGTAAACTATGTATACTGAATAGCTATATATAGGAACGCTGCTTCCTTCCTGGACGCTGTGGGCTCTAATGGCTGTTAACAATCACATTTGTTAATTTTAGATTTTTTATCTTCCAATAAATAAATTAATTAATTAAAAATAATTATATAAGCTTATTAATGGATAATTTAGAAAAGGCAGTGAATAAGTTCTTTGACACAAGGTGATGATTGCAGATCTTTGCATATCTGTGATAGATAAAAAAAAAACCACACGTTCTCTTTGGAATTTTAGTCTCTGTCGTTGTCAAAATATGAATGTTGTTTATATTTTTGTAACCTACAATTATTACACGTGCATACAAAAATTGTTATTTTAATTTAAATTAAAATGACAGAAATAATTATCGACGATGTTTATCCCAAAGGGACGGTTTATCCCATGATTTTAAACTTCCAAAATGGTTATACAACTGATAACTTTAAAAACCAAGAATGTATTTTGGCTGATAATTCCGAAACCAATAATAAAACATTAGCCACCGAAATAGACGGTCTCGTATATGCCGGTGATGAAGAAAACGAAAGCTTGGGTAAGACTTTTATATTAGCACGCAATAAAACTACGGGTAAAGTGCGTTTGATCGAAACTGGTGTTGTGAACGTCAAACCAATCCTAAAGTTTGATCAAAACATATCGCAGCTACAGCTTGAAACGAGCCATTTAGAACTCAGTAGGAAGTTCGGTTCGAAGAAGCAGAAACAACGTATGGAACAGAAGGAAAAATTAAAAGTCAATATTGAAACTGTTACGGAGCAAATGAAAAATGTCACCCAAGAAATAACTGAAGAAAACTTAGATTTATCTTCATACAACAATGTTAATAACGACGATTTCTACATACCACCCATAAACCGCACAGCAGAAAAGGCTGAGGAAGTCTATGAAGTAGACAAGATTTTAACTGACGAACAATATGAAAAGATTCACTCAGAGCTAGAGGGTAAAGACTACACATCAGAAATGATACCACTTATAAAATCAATAATATCTAAGAAAACTTTATCACCAAAGCTTATCGTACTAGCAGTATATGCAAATTCTTTACTGTATCTATACACGACAATGGTGAAAGATATCACGAAGAAATCATTTGCAGCCTGTTCGATGTCTCTCACATTAAATAATATTATTTTAAATAACTTCCTGAGTGTGTCACATTCTAAACGAACAAGACCAGCACCGTTTAAGGACAAGTCACTGTGTCATGCAATAGTATTTTTGTTGTTAATTAACAATTTAAAAATTGAAATGGACGGTTTATGCGAGGCTCTAAAATTGACACCTAATACGGCAACTCTAAAGGTTCGTGTTACTGGAGCCTCAGTTATTACATCGGGTAATAAAAAAATAGTCCAATTAAAATTACCTCTTAATAAAACAGGATTCAGAAGAAGGAGTACCAAATTTTAAATAAACGATTTATATTTTAAAATTTCATTTTATTAATTTACCATGTAACTCATCTATGTAATATTTAATCAAAACTAATTACTGTCGTATTCTGCGAGCCAGTTTAATTAAATATTAAAGGCACAAGGAACATTTCGTATTGTGGGCATGAACAATATTTAATACTTCTTGCTGTACTAAGGTTAATGAATGAAGGTACTGGGTGAAAAAATTAAAAACAAAAAATATTGTTTGACATATTAATTATATATACTTTTTCATTACAAATATGAAAAAAATATATCTTATTGCACTATATACTACATTATAATAAAAATTAATTCAAAGTCAATACATAACATCTTTTAATGCTAATTAATATTTTATGGCAATGTTATGTAAAGTTTTATTCATAAAATTGTATATATTTTATTCTTTATTATACATTGTCAAAAATTAACAAAGACGACTAGATTGCCATTTGAAAAAATAATACCTGGTATCATTCTAGATGTGAGGGCTCAAACAATATCCCAAACAGGCTCCAAACCTCAAAGAGAGGAGGATGTAGGCCAGCAGTATGACATTATCAGGCTGTTATTTTACTTTTTTTATTTCCTATACATATATTAAATAGAAGATCTTTGTACTGTGAGATTTGACATAGTTCAAATATTATAAAGTTTTTATATAAAGGTGCAGAATGCTTAATTTTTTTTTTTCTTAAAAACTCGATTCAATCTAATCGTAAGAAAATAAAAACACATAAAATACTGAAGAAAGATATATAATAAAGTATCATAAAAAACGTTATACAGTTAATACATTCCTTAATATACAATCAGTCTTAATTATTTGATTAATACACATTGTTATAATCTATGATAACATTAATAATATATATTTGTTTTTGTAACCTTTTGTTACATCCAGTTTGTGAAATGCAGTAAACTTATTCTGTATGAAGGAACTCGTAATTCACTGGAAACGGGTGAGAAACTTCAGAAAGTGATTCGACATTGATCGTTATAATCATAATATTTCAAGAATACACGCATAGAATTGGTTTATCATCATAATTGAATTGTCTGCATTTCACAGAGCAATGAATGAGTGAGTGATAATAACTATTATTTTAATCCAGTTAAATTGCTCAAAAATTATATATAGCAAAAATCTTAACGCAAACTTTCTCCATTGGTTCGCCTCATAGATCGATGTGCTTAGTGCTATTTTTTTTACTTCCGATTATCGTCACTAGACAGCGCTGTTTCCATTCCATGCAAACCGCAGTTAATGTCAACACAATCGAATAAGTCGAAAAGGCACACTCGTAGCCACGAGCTTTTTCGGTTGAAAATCTCTGAGATTTCGACTTCGAATATCGAAACCGGCCGATTAAGAAATATTGACTTTTATATTCCAGATATTTTGTCACAAGTCAAAAGTGTAAAATTTCAGAACGGAACGGAACTCGCTTCAAATGCAGTAGCAAGCACACACACGAATACACCATACTAATATTATAAAAGCGAAAATAACTCTGTTTTCTTTTACACTTTACCGGTGAAATCGAACGACAAGGAAGGGCACAAACTACACAATGATACTTTATGCGTTATGTCATGGCACTTGATTTGAGTATAAAAATGTTATTTACTTTGCCTAGTTGGCTGATTTCTCTTCAGATTGGCCGGCGTGTACGAAATCGATCAAGATGACATTATTATCATCTTATTCATAATATTATGGCGTCATTGGTTCCAACTTAATGACACACTCGGAATTCATTTCGTCTACGGGTTCTATTTTGATGTCACTCGTTGTACTCTCCGGTTCCATTATTTCGTTATACTCAAAATCATCGGCGTCACTCATTTCAGTCGTACATAGCTCGCTCAAATACAATTTACTCTTGGATATATCGAATGTCTGCTTGTATCTTTGTATAGCGTACTCTAAGCTTGAGTAGGACGTGACACAAGTTTCACATTTAAATATTACGGAATCACGAAGATGTTTTAGCTTTTGATAAACACTGAAGTAAAAATCATCGTTGAAGTTCTTTAAGCATTCACCGCAATCGACGTTAAAAGTACGATTTCTAGAACCATAAGTCGCTAGTTCGTCGACATTAAACTCGCAGTGGAATTTCTTTATGTGCCGTTTCAAAGTTTTTCTGGTACTAAAATCTTTCATGCATATTATGCATCGTGGCAGCGGCTTTTGCTGTGACGTCGGCACATTGATGTGGTAGCTCTCATTGTGATGGTCAAACCTCTCCTGACCTTTGAAAACCATGTTGCACTCTTCGCATTTATAAATCTCGTCCTCAGCCAAATGTTTCGTCGACAGATGTATATTCAGGGCTTCGATCGACGTGAACGAAACTGAACAAAGATCACACGGATGCGTATTCATATTGAAAGAATGCAGTAATTTCAGGTGAATTTTACAGGATTTCGCTGATTCGAAACGTTTTTGGCATATATGACATTGAGGAAATGCCGTGGAGTCTGGATGTTTCGTTCTAACATGCTTCCTGAGACTTCGCTTCTCCTTAAAAAGCGTTTCACATTCAATACACTTATATCTCTGCATCCCTAAATGGGTGTACTCGATATGCCGTCGTATATTTCTCTTTGATTTAAACTGTTTATCACAATAATCGCATTTCGACCACGCATCATTATTGTGAACGATTTTCATGTGAGACGCCAAATAGTACTTATTGTTGCATATTTTTCCACACGATTGACATTCGACAGCTTGTTCGGTCGTGTGTTTTAATTTAACGTGATGTTTCAGAGACCTTTCACTGTAATATATACGATCACAGTGTATACATTTGAAGGACGCTTCGGACGAGTCGTCCATGTTCGTAGAGGATATGTTCGAATCTGCGACTTGAGCTTGTGGATGAAAAATTCTCGTATGAAATTTCAAACTCGATATATCCGTGAACAATTTGTCGCAATGGCTGCACGAGTTTACATTATCGGGCGGGAAACAGATTTTCTTATGATCTGTCAATGTTTCTTTGCTGAAAAACTTGCTGAAGCAGACGTTACACGTAGAGAGATTGTATTCCCTATCATGATGGGAACGCATGTGATCCTTTAAATCGTAAACAGTCGAAAATGCGTTTATACAATATTCGCAATTGTAGAACAATAGATTCTGTTTCCTTGGCTTCTCTGAGCTCCAAGTCGCTTTTAAGAGCGTTTTCTTGCAATAGCTATAGAACTCTTGGAACGAATGCTCAGACTTAATATGATACCTCAATCTGGACTCGTATTCAAAGCCATTGTTACAAAATTCACATTCATAGATACGACTAGAACCAGCTGCATCGTATTCATTGGAACTTGAATTTTCTTGTCTATGGCAGAACAGTACATGATTTTCAAGACTGTCCTTGCCAATGAATGTCTTTGAACAATGCTCACAGTTAAACTGCGAATAATTGTAGGCGGTGTGAGTCCGTGCGTGACGTCGTAAGCTCTGATTAGACGTGTACACCTTTGGGCATATGTCGCATTTGTACTCGCCCCTTTCCCCATGATTCATTTCGACGTGCCTTTTCAGATTTCGATTGTTCGTGTACACTTTACCGCACAGGTTACATTTAATGAGACCTTTAAAGACGGAACTATGCGCGGATTGTATGTGGGCTATTAACGAGTGCTTACCTTTAAAAACTTTATGGCAGTTATCGCATGTGGGGTACTCGATATCCGGGTTGTGTAATTGATTAACATGTCTTTTCAAATTACGATCAGTCGTGAATGTCTTGTTGCATATTTTGCAACGGATGTCCTGTCTGCCCCCTTGCAGATGGACTGTTATCATGTGTGACGTGATATTTTGCTTTCTCGTGAATATTCTACCGCATATATCACACTCTGGCAAACCCTGGCCGAACCTGTTATGGCCTCTCGACAAATGGAGCTGCAGTCCAGCGGGGCTGCCAAATCTTTGATTGCATATATCACAGTAGCATGACGAATTGAGGTGACAGTTTTCAATGTGAGTTTGAAGATTGTATTTTCTAGTGAACGAACGGGCGCAGTAATCGCAGACATAGTCTGTGTGGCTCTGTGACATTTTGCTGAAACAAAATTATATAATCTGTATTATTTATAAAAAAAAAAAAATATACCAATTTTTTTCGTTTACTTGCATCGTTGGCCAATCCTGAGTTATAATCAAAATATTAATATATTAATTCTCTAACTGATAAGAAAGTTAGTTAAAATCCAATTACACCTTCACAGATATTGCCCAAAGCAAGTTAAAGAAAATACTCGGTTAACTCTTTCTTTGAACTTTTAACAGTATTTGTTATTCATTTAAAGGGATTGGTTCACAGCTATATAGCTTTAATTAAATATCTAAAGATGATATAGCCACTTGGAAATTATTTGCAGTTTAAAAAAGGGAAATGTAAGTAGAAAAGTTCGAGTAGGAAAGATCAAGCTCGTGCCATTGGAGAGGCCTATGTCCAGCAGTGGACAACGAAGGATTGATGATGTATGTATGTAAGTAGAAAATATAGGTATCATATTGAAGTACCTCTGTAATGACATTTTTAAGTTATGGCAATTGGCAAGTTACCAAAATCAAAATTTTTGGCAATCTGTCTTTGATAATCTTTGGAAAGAATCACAAATGTAAATAATTAGCTCGTTATATTATAGGGAAAAACCGAGGCACCGTTTTAGTTTTTATTTCATTAAAATTGGTTAATCAAGTCCATTTTTAATTAAATATATAAAACCAAAACATATATTTTATTTGTCTTCTAGCCTTATATATATTCTATATTTTTTCTTTTTATTTTTTTTAAGTACACGGTAGAGTTCTCCAAGTGGTTAGCACATGTCAATTTTAACTGATATTGACATCATCAAATCCAGGCTAGCACCACTGAACTTTTATTTCATGTACAATACAGTAACAGCCTGTTAATGTCCCACAGCTGGGCTAAGGCCTCCTCTCCTTTTTGAGGAGAAGGTTAGGAGCTTATTCCACCACACTGCTCCAATGCGGGTTGGTAATACACATGTGGCAGAATTTCAATTAAATTAGATACAGGCAGATTTTCTCACAATGTTATCCTTCACCGTCGAGCAAGAAATGAATTATAAACACAAATTAAGTACATGAAAATTCAGTGGTGCTTGCCCAGATTTGAACCCACATTCATCGGTTAAGATTTTTCGTTCTAACCACTAGGCCATCTCGGCTTTTTTTTCATGTGTTTATGCATAATTTTAATTGTATCTGATTTACTCTGTTATTAACAAGGATGAGAAAGAGTAATGTACGAGTTTCTTGCCAGTTCTTCTCAGTAGAATTCCGAACAGGACTTTACATTTAATTTGATTCAGTAATATGATAATTCAAAATGTGCCCTTATTTTTATTACATTTAAAATTTTAATTAAAAAAATTCGCACTCTTGATGAATTTGCTCTTTATTATATTGTATATGAATACAGATAACATTCAAATAACGATTTATATACTTATCTACATATCATTGACATCAAATTTTCGTAATTACATGGAGCGATTATAGAATTAATGACTTATATTTGCTTAACAATGAATAAAAACGATTGTGGCTCTAGTCTCGATTACGAACATATTGAAACATAGATAAGCGAAGTACTGGAGTAATGCAAAGAACAAAAAATGAACAATAATAATAACATTTAAAAAAAAAGACTTACTTTCTTTACACGAGCTATGTCCCCATATTAATGAATAATTAAAGACTTTTCACTGTAGTTAAGTTCTAAAACACAACCAATATTGCAAGCATACATGTAATTTAACATTTATCTTATTGAATCCAAAAACAAATAAGATTTTATATTGCTTAATTCACATATTTTTCTATTTAGATAAATTTAAGCGCCTAAATAAAAGCAGCAGTACAAATAAAGATTTTTTTTTGACAGTTCATTGACATATGGTAGCTTGACGCATATTTTTTTCCCCTTTTCTAGCGTATATTTACGCTATTTGAGCGCAAAATGTTCTGCCAGTGTCACGTATAAAATAGATGTCACATATGAGATTATTCGGTTTCAAAATTTGAATTGTTTAATGATGATGAGTGAAAATTATGTTATTCTACAGTAGATATCTTAAAAATATTACAATTAAATAAAAAATATTTGAACACAACAACGCATATTTAAATATAGCTAAAGTTAAAGTACAGAAAGAAAATAGGTACATTACAAAAATAAATAAAACAGTAGGTATTATTTTTTATTAAGCTAAGTCGATAGTGAATAGTAGTTATGAAGATTAAGTAAGCTATGTTTACTAAAACAAAGAATTCACGTAAATTTTTCATAATATAAGACTTGTTATACACTATAATAACATTAAATGTTTTAATTTTATTCCGTAAATAAGCAATATTATAACCATATATATAAGGTACTATATTTCTTTTTTATTTATTTGAAACTAAAATAATTTCGATAATTATATATAGACTTGAAAAAATGTAACCAGATTAATGATTAACGATTTTGGTTACAATGTGTAATCATCAACCACAATTACAGTATAACGAAAGTACTGGTGGTAGGGCTTTGTGCAAGCTCGTCTGGGTAGGTACCACCCACTCATCAGATATTCTACCGCAAAACAGCAATACTTGATATTGTTGTGTTCCGGTTTGAAGGGTGAGTGAGCCAGTGTAATTACAGGCACAAGGGACATAAAATCTTAGTTCCCAAGGTTGGTGGCGCATTGGATATGTAAGCGATGGTTGACATTTCTTACAATGCTAATGTCTAAGAGCGTTGGTGACCACTTACCATCAGGTGGCCCATATGCTCGTCCGCCTTCCTATTCTATATAAAAAAAAAAAGTAATCAAAAAGAATATATGTAATTAGAAGATTAAATTTTATAAAAAAATGTAGCCGACCTGATGATAAGTAGTCACCATCGCTATAGGCATTGGCAGTTGGCACTTTAAAAATATCAACTATCATACTCAGTTGTTATGTCCTTTGTGTATGGTATTTGCTTACTTGCCCCTTTAAACGGAGCACAATAATTATAAATATTGCCGTTGATTCGTCAAATATATGCTGAGAAGAAACCTACTCTTTTGGGTAGCAGCTTTTGCTACGGACTTGCAGAAACGAGACCAAGTGAGAATTTAATAGCTTCTAAAATAATAGGTATAATATATGTTCCGTATTTTGTTTAATATATGTTATATATATAATATAATACATAATCCAAATTCCTTAAGTTTTACATAAATTTTCATCAAACTGTACCCGCCTATTTTTATTCCAAGACAAATGAATACTATAATTTCTTCATAAAAATTTACGTCAAAAGTAGAATATCATGGCATGGCAGTCATTTTGACATTATTTTGGCTTTACTAAATTTACAAGAGTATGATTCTTTCATTTAAGTAATTTATTTATCAAATTCCAAATTTAATCGCTTAAAATAAACATAGCCGGCATTTTCAAAGTTGCGAAGTTAGTTTATTATCGTGGAGTTAATCTGCACGAAGTTCACACCCGTCGCCATTAACGCCACGAAGTAGGTACGCGAATCGGAGATTGGACTGGCGCAGTGAAATAGTGTTATTTAGGTTATAGTGTTAAAATAATACGTAATTGTGCAACGAAAACAGCAATAAAACACTGGAAACATTTTACAATATAAATTAGTAAACCGAAGATAGCAATAAAACGGTATAATGTGTAAGTATTATATCAATCAAGTTAATGCACACGTGTTTGAAATAATTTCATGGTAAAATCACTTACGTACAAATTGAGCGATTATAAATTACACGCCAGTCGCCAACTGTACTATGTTCGCGCTATCTAAGTCCTACAAGACATCGAAACTCGGTCATTTATTATTTTTGTGTAGGCTATTTTCGTCTTTAGAATTGTGACTGAGCGCTAAAATTCACCTTTAACTCTCTCTTTTAATTTTACAATAATACGTACATTGCGCTTTAGATGTAAATATTATATTAAGTATAGCGTTTTATTATTTTCTACGTCCTGTGTTATTATTTGCTTTTCTATGATATCCATAAAACTATACAATTGCGTAAACAATTCGTACAAACTTTTAAAAGTTATTGAGATATATTTTGATTAAAAATTCTTTGTTTGACAGTAGAAAAGTATTTTTAATTATAATATAACAATATTATGTTAGTTAACGAATCCGCAAAATATATATATAAAAAAAAAATACATCAACATAATGATGAAATGAAATTGGTTATTGAGTTTTACACTACCCTGGAATCATTTTAATTTAAACATGTATATTTTTAAGTGCACAAAAACAATGTTTGATTTAATAAAATGTTATTTTTTCTATTGTTGAAAATAAGTTATAAAATTCATGAAACAGTCAACTTTATATTTAGTTACTGTTAAATGAGGTTATTGAGGACAATATAATATTTCATTTAAAACTAAATATTTATCCTTATATATTTATTTTGCGGTACAATGCACAGATTTTATACCACTTCAAGAATATTGTTAAGGACTTTTTGTGATAAAGAACATTATAAAAGTAATGACCTTTTAGATAATAATGCATCTTGTGAATGAAGCAATCACCCCAAACCAAAAGTTTCCATTAATAATATATACATTAAACTTAATTTGGAACATTAATATAAAAATATTAATGTTCTCCAGACTTATTTCTGCCACGGCGGCCAATCTCAAGAGAGATTAGCCAACTGCGCAGGAGATATTATAGTGCACATGTGTGTGCGCAAAAAATATAAAAAATCCTACTTCAATTGAATCAAATTCCTAGCTCTCATAATCCGATTGGATGGCAATCCTACACTACTGAAAAGAGTTCAAGTGCAGGACCAACGGCTTTACCTGGGAAATGGTAATTTAAAAATACATAAAGTACCAGCAAAACTGGCAAATTGTATCTCTAATATAAGGGACATATCTTAGTTACTGATGTTGGGGGCATACTGTCAATATAAGGGATGGTTAATATTTCTTACCACACCAATGTCTGGACAGTGGTGAATTTTTAGCGATAGACATATTTGCCAGTCGACCTACCCTAAAAAAATAAAAAAAATATATATACCAACATCCCTTTATATATGAGAAAATAAAATTAATTTTGAATATTTCTCTTTACAGTCAATGAATGTCAGATATGAAGAAAGATAAAACCACAAGTGGATTGAAACTTATGACGACAGTGCCTTAAGATAAAAATAATAATTAGAATTAAATTAACGAAAGCAGTATTTTGTTTTTATTATTTGCTGTTAGATGTTTAGAGATATAAGGAAGTAGCAACTTTTTAACTTATAAGTTAGTGCTGCAAGCATGAAAATTCCAGAGACATCAGCTAACGCTGGCGCTTATTATGGCAGTGAGGACAATATACAGTGGCAGGTAGGTTTTTTTTAACAGCGTATCGTCATTACAAATACTAAATGTAATATAAGTTAATTTTTACTTAAGTGTCTATAAATGTTTACTTAACCCAAGAGTCTGAATTCAAGTTTGAACAAGCACTATCTTTTTCTGTGTTTAATTTGTGTTTATATCCGTCTCGGCAGTGATGGGAAACTGCGTGTGCATTGGAGTAGCATGTTGGATAACCTTTAAATGTAATTCTAAGAAAATGGAGACATTTTTAATCTGTTAATTTTATTTCTATAAAGTAACTAGTTTTTATCTATGTCATTGTTCGCATTTACATTTTTCTGGTATTTTAGTACTATATAGTATCCGTATGAAGCATAACCTAAAATTAAATATATACTAGTAAGTAATTAAAAAGAAGGATATGTCAAAGCTACCAATAGTATAAAACAATCACAAAATAAGTATATTTTTTTCATCATAATTCTTAACTAAAAAATTATTCTTAATATGCAGGAACTTATTTCATTGAACTATATTTTTAGCCCACTAGTGGACAATTGCCTTCATGAACATGTTTATTTTCACAGCCAAACGGCGTAATCATTGACAACGGTGTTGGTGGCGGTGTGGTTGGTAGTGGAGACGCTGGTCACCGCCCTGCAGTGTACTCAGTACCTATACCGAGAGGACACATTCCTGGTGGTAAGAAAACTGTCTACATTGATTATTATTCGAATAGAAATAGGCAAGTTTCCTTCATTTATAGAAATTTGTTAACCTTGTGGAAGCTCAGCCATAATATATACTTGTATTATTGTGTTTTACAAGGTTGGATGTGCATAGACATTGAACCATATAGCTTACATACATAGGATTAAAGGCCGGCAACACACCTGCAAGCTTTCGGATGTTGCAGGCGTACATAGGCGGTGATACTCACTTTCCATCAAGTGAGCCTCTTCCGCGTTTGTCCCCTCGTACATAAAATAAACCATGGTGTATGTAATCTATATAGCCCACTTCTTTCTACTTAAATATCTTATTTAAATGTCTGTCTATGAATTTTAGGATACGTAATGGCAGGAGCAGCTTACCCCGGTGCTGCATATATCGAGTCTCAGGATGACTTCGAAGACTACATGTGGATGGAAAACGAAGAGGAGTTTGATAATCAGGTTTGTTTGTAATTTTTATATTTTCTTACAAGTCTGTGAGGCATGAAAATGATGAATACAACAGTTAATTAGTAAGACCCTTGAACAAAGTATTATTGCCAGTGGTGACCACTTAGTATCATGTGGCCAGCCTGCCTATTTCTTTCATAAAATAAAATGCTATAATGTCTAAATTTTGCTTTCAGGTCATGCAGCAATTAGAGGAAGAAGCATTAATGGAACAGTGTATAGAAGCAATGCTGGAAGATGAACAAAGAGAGCAGAGACAGAGACCGGTTTCAAACGGACACAATCACTACCCAATGTGAGTGAAACTTTTATTGTTAAGAATTAAACTTATATATGATGATGACAATGTCCTCCTGACCATTTTGACGTGGAAGCTGCCAATTTCGAGGGAGACTAGCCAACTGCGCAGGTCATATTATATGTCCTATCATCATTGATTTTAATTTCTTAGTGTCATGAAGCCTTACGGGCCTTGAGGACTCACTGGCTAGATGACGAGATTCTTAACGATTTCGATTGCTAATGGTCATATGTTGAACATGTATTAATAGATAAAAATATTTTTTCAGGACAAGTAACGGCATATCATCTCTGTCATTGGAAGAAACAGTTTCGAGATCTAAGTTGAACCCGCTTGCTGCTGAATTTATTCCCATCAGAGCCAGATCCTCTCCAGGTAAACAGTATAACTAATATAAAAAAAACCACTTTGACTTAATTTTAATGAAAGTCCTTACGACTCACTTTAAACTAAATAAAAGTAACTGGCAATTTTTTGACAGAAAAACATGATAATTTTTTTAGGCTGATTTGGGACTTTATTTCTTGCCAAAAATGAAATCCTTTGTTTTAGTTGGCACGTAAGGAGGGTGGAACTGCACATTTTATCACCCCATTCTGGTTTGCCCTCCTGTGTTTGTTGCACTATAATATCTGCAGGGTGCTTTGTTTGGAAAACCCCAATTCTGAACAAAGACAGCCGTGGCCAAAATTTGCCATAAAAATGATGTTCCTCATATAACAATGAATATTAATATTTTGCTTTAAAATTTGAAGAAGCACAAGATACTACAGAGACAAAAACAGAAGTGGAAAGCGCAAAAGAAACAGTCTCCGTTCCGCAGGAGAAACCCCAGCAGCCGGATGAAGTTGACAGCAAACCAACTCTGGAAGAAAGTAAAACAGCAGGTTAGTAAAATAATTCCAAGTAATTAATTACAAATATGACTTTCAGAGGTTAAAATCATAGTCAAAGTAATAGTCCATGTGATACAATGGACGGATTATGTTTATCTCGAAGTTAATAAAAAATTAACACGACAATTTCGAAGTGTGCTATGCTATGTTCGAATACTTATATAAACTCACATAATACTATTCACTATTACTGTGTGAGTGTAACCAAAGTTATTGGTTGGTGATTCATTTACATTGTAAGGCATATTTATTATCACTTGTATTTGTTAATATAGTACATAGTCAGAGTGATTGGTGGTGACCTCCTACCATCAAACGGCCCATTTGCTAGTCCGCCTATATGCAAACTAAAAATTGATTTGTATAAATTCAGCTAAAGGTACTAATAGTAATTATAAAAATTGTATTAATTATAGAACCCATCCCAGTCCCGACGGAGCCGCCGGAAGTGAGCGCTGCAGACGTACAGCCGATAGACAAGAAGCTAAAAGATAGTAAGAAGGAAACGAAATCTAAGCCGGATGTTAAGAAAGTTATAAAAAATGAAACCGAAAACGTTAAAAAGACAAAACCGGTCCCGGTGAAAACTGACAGTAAAGTGACTTCAAAGAAGAAGGAAGTAAAAGTTGTTAAAAGTGAAGTGAAGGAGGAAGATGTGCCCGGCGCCGACGTTGTCAAAGTGAGTTGAATACAATGTTTCAAATTTACAATATATTTAATGTCTTTAAAGTCTCATTCTTGTTTCTGTGTGTCTGTCACAGCCTATTTTCGTAATATATTTATAAACTTATGATATTGGACATTTAAAATAGAAATAAGAAATAATCGCACCATGTATATTTCATTTATATATCAAATGAAAGTTTTATATAACTTTAGAAACAAAATATGCAAAAATCAAGCAATTTTCATCTCCTTATCACACACAAACTTGACTTTTATGTTGCTTTAATGACTAGCCTGTAGGCTGCAGATCCTGACGTCCCATGATAAAACATTATTGATACAATATACAACAAATATGACTTTCAGAGGTTACAACAATATACATTATTGATAACAAATATTGATTATTTTCTCTTAAGATAGGAATAGTGATAGTGAAGGAAACGTGAATATTGGTCCTGCGCTTGAACTCTGATCGGTCGTATCGTGTCGTCGCTCATATTATTGGAGTTGATAATTCATTAAAAACACCTTTTTATGGAATTAGTAAAACTAAATAAACACATTCTTTTCAGCAATCAACACCACCACCGACAGAGGAGTCACAAACAGGAATCAAACCCATTAATTACGCTGCCGCGGCGAAAGCGAATAAGCCCAAGAAAGCAACAACACCGCCGATTGTGGAAAAGACTCCGCAACCTACGAAAACCGATAAACTTGTAAAGCCAACAGAGAAGCAGGAAAAGAAACCACAATTAAAAGACAAAGTAAAAGTAGAGAAACCAGTTGTACAAAGAAAGAACTCCACAAAGTAATAATAAAATTGAAAGTGTACAAAAAGTAATAAAAAAAAAACAAATTATTTTTGCACTGGCAACCCTGATGTACAATGTCAACAAGGTTCTAAACTTTATTATCAACGAGCAACACCGCCAGTTTTGTATGTATATAGTTCTGTTTTTATATATTGTGATATTTCCCGTTAATTGCATTTTTTTCTTAAAACGAGGAAATAAAAAAAAATATATAGTGTAAAAATCATAATATAATTGTACAAGATTATAATTAAAAAAAAAAATTGTTTAGGTTAGTGGTGCGGGTTTTTGTTGTACAGATAGACAAACAAAGTTCATGCATAATTAAAAAGCATAATAATTTCAAATATACATCTTCAGAACTCTACAAATCTCTTTGAATAAACTAATATCACTATAAATTTTACTATTATTATTTAAAAACTTTCAACAATGAATTTTTACCAGCCATTCGTCATTTTTCATTAATTTCATTCATTATGTTTAGTTATATTGAACTTGTTCCATCAATGAATTAGTTAATAACTAAATACCTAAAGGTTGCTTGACAATGGCCTCTTAGCAGGTCTCCCATAGGTTGTAAAAGTTTATTAATGTTATTTGTATAACATTTTAATAACACAATACACCATTAAATACACCAATAATTGCACTTTCCAAAAGGTACAAACTACATCAAAATTAAACGTAATAACATAACCTTATCGTCAATTATTACTGGTTGATCTGATTTTTATAGTTAATCTTCATTTTATCTTAGAGAATAAATCGAATAATCATTTAAATTTATTACTTAGAATGACCAACATGCTACGGTGATTGGTTTTTCAGAATTCGGAGGTTGAATAATTTAGGATAGTTGGATATTATACGAGTCTAGGATATATCCATAGAAAGAAAGTGAAATTAGTGAAAGTCGTATTATGGAAAATTATAATTGCTATTACTGATTAAATGTCAAAATTTTTAATGTTACAATTTGTTTGAATAAATTGAAAATAAGTTTTGGCTCATAAGTTTTATATTTGGTCTTGAATACGCATAATAATTTAAAATCATTAATAAATACAATACAAGTAGAAATATCACTCTATTTTTTGAAGATGTGTATGTTTTTACAATATTCTGTGTATAGAGATGTTTATGGAATGTTACTGCAAAAATCCGCGCCATATTATTATAATTAAATATAACAAAAAGAGCCTCCAATTAAGGCTGTCCACTAATCGTATAGAGCATAGATAATTATAAATAAAAAAAAATGTACATTTTTGTGAACGTCGAAAAAATGTATAATAAAAAAAAGCACGTGTTGAGTGTTATGGGTATTCAGTTATTTTAGCACTAAGTTTATATAGAATAGAGTTTTTGTAGATTTTAAAATATAGACGTAGATATGAAATGTGCACTCCAGTCTCCAATAGTCAACATTTCATTTATTTTTTTGGTTATTAAATTTAAGTTAGGCCGAAAAATATAGCCAATGTCACGTTGGACGATAAAATATAATAAAAAACAAAGTTAAGAATAACTTTCAAACGATCTTTACAGTATTCGAGCATTTGTTTTTTAAATTTTTTATATTTATTTTTGTCGTACACTAATACAGTTATACACAAATAATTTAATAGTATGTCAAAATTTAAATATAATCTGGAGCCAATTTGTAAAGGGAAGTCAATAATTTTGGCGCCAATATTCCCAAATGTCAACTTGACAGAAATAAATTATGAAATTTCCTCAAACCATAAAAATTTCCAACTATTTAAAAAAAAAAAGTATTGACGGATTGCACAGTTCATATTATTTTCGGCATAATATTTGGATGTTGCAAGATTCTCAAAAATATACCATTTTGGTAGAAATATCGTACCATTTGGTGAGTTTTGTTGACTTGCTATAGCTATTACATTTTATTATAATATTGAATTTATCGTTTACAATTATAGGATATAAAAGTGTATTTAATAGAATTGGTCATAGTTTTGTTGAAATTTAATAAATAAAGACAGCGTTAGTGTCGATTGCAATTTATAATTAAAAAAAAAAATTATATAGTCTGTTGAACGTAATCACTGCCTTTACGACAATTTATCAGATTTAGAATCAATTTCAAAGATACAAAGTAAATTTTAATAATTACTCGATTTTTGAAGTACAGCGCTTAGTAAACATATGTTATGGATATTTTTTTTATAATTATAAAATTAATAAAATCTTAGGAAAGTTATTAAAAAATATATATCTAAGTTTTGAAAATTGTAATCTATTATCGTAATTCATTGTTTTTTTTTCAAACGTCATTGTATAATATTATTACGTAATTGTATGTTATATCTTAGTTTTAAAACATTAGACGACGCATGGGTCCGGTCATTTTGTTTTTTTTATTAATAATATCAAAACAATTTAATATTATTGTTATTAATTAAATTCATCGGAATATGTTTAAGATGATGTTAATAGCAATTGAATTGATTGTAAGAAATTGTACAAAATTGCAAAAATTTTTTTTTTCTTTACTGTGCTCGAGCTCATGTTTAGGTATGTTTAATTTTATACGATTTCAAAAAAATTGTATGTTAACTGATTATGTCAAAATTGAATATTTTGGTTGGTCATAAGCGAAATCTGTCAATACATGTACAATATTATAAACAAATAAGTATTTTTATTTTCTTTCCTCAAAAACACATATTTGATCACGCCGTCTTATAGCGGCTTCACAAGAGTCAATTAATTGTCAGTGATGCCAATTCCTACAGAATATTCCCCCTAGGATTAACTTCAAATTCCCCTAAAATTTTGTTGTACACTGAGTTTGAGAGGTAATTTCAAGTAAAAATTAAAAATACATTCAAGTAGTGTAAAATAGCTGTTGTATTTATGCGGGTGCATTTTACACATTTACATATATTAATTAATGACTTAATAATATTAATTATGATAACAATGAAATTAAACGATTTTTATTTTTCATTCAGTGACCAGAAATCGAGCCCCGGATCTCCTACGTGTTGTACAAGCACGATGACCGTTGAGCTATTATTTCAATCTCAATATATTATAGTTTTTTGATATTTCAGATATAGCCACGCTTGGAGTTTATATTAGTTTTTTTTTTTTTTTATAGAATAGGAAGGTGGACGAGCATATGGGCCACCTGATGGTAAGTGGTCACCAAACGCCCTTAGACATTAGCATTGTAAGAAATGTCAACCATCGCTTACAGCCAATGCGCCACCAACCTTGGGAACTAAGATGTTATGTCCCTTGTGCCTGTAATTACACCGGCTCACTCACCCTTCAAACCGGAACATAACAATACCAAGTACTGCTGTTTTGCGGTAGAATATCTGATGAGTGGGTGGTACCTACCCAGACGAGCTTGCACAAAGCCCTACCACCAGTAAAGTAAGTTTGTTGGTTGCGTACGTTTTTATAAGGAAAAAAAAACCGAATAATAGACCATCTTCATTCCCCCAAATTTGGGGGGGAAAACCCCCAAGTTGGCATAGCTGTTAAAGTTGACTGTACTGGCATTGTAAGAAATGTTAACCATCGCTTACATCACTAATGCGCCACCAACCTTGGGAACTAAGATGTTATGTCCCTTGTGCCTGTAATTACACTGGCTCACTTACCCTTCAAACCGGAAAACAATAACAAGTACTGCTGTTTTGCGATAGAATATCTGATGAGTGGGTAAAATATATAAAGTTACAGACGTTACCAAATGTATAGAAACATTTAAAGTGGTTAATCACATTTGCAGACAACTTTTGAGTCAAATGAATAATTTTGTGTTTCGATTCATCATTAATGCGAAATGTATTCTTATTGATGAGCATTAAAATAAGTATTATTTAAGATAAAAATGAAATATTATTATATTTGAATTATAAGAACTTCGCATTAAAGTAATAACATCATAATTAACAAGAATTGTCTTTGACATTTACTTTTTTAAAATTCATAATTTTCGATAGATTTTATAGAATCATGGACATAAAACAAATGATATGCCTATGACGTCACGTCGTGCTCCAAACGAAAGGGATAGCAAATATCCATGAATCCTATCTCCTTCGTCTTATTATAAATTTCCATTTCTGCTGTCAAAAGTATTGCAATAGTCATTAATAACCAGTGTAATTACAGGCACAAAAAAAGTCCATAAATATTGTGATATTTGTTTTCATAATGTGTATCATATATTTAAATACTTTGGACGCTCAGAAACCACTAGCGCTTTGATTGTTACTATTTTAATGACGGTTTGAATGAACTCATATATTTGACGATGTTTGCGCTCCGATATATTCGAGCAAAATGGATGTTTAAATAATTTAACAATTTTGGTTG